>NW_007734237.1:36743-45831 GCF_000696425.1 Galeopterus variegatus | reverse complement strand
CCCCCCCCCCCCCCCCCCCCGAAGGAGAGCATTAATCCATCCATGAGGGATCCGCCCCCATGAGTCAATCAGTTTGCAACACTGCCACATTGGGGATCAAATTTCCACCCGAGTTTTGAAGGGGACAACACATCCAAACTCCATCAGTTATCATTTTATGGAATCTAAAAAAGTTGATCTCATAGAAATAGAGAGTAGAACCGTGATTACCAGACGTGAGGTGATGGGGGGCAAGGGGAAGGGCTGAAAGGATGTTGGTCAAGGGATGAATAGTTATGATTAGATTGGAGGACCAAGTTCAAGAGGCCTATTACACAACATGGTGATTACAGTTGATGATGATATATTATATTCTTGAAAAATGCAAAGAGAGTGAATGTTAAGTGTTCTCACCACAAGAATGTACTGGATTATTATGGTATTGTTCTAAGGAATTCAGGTTGATGAGCATTCTTGGAGCACAAGGAAGTGACCGAGCTAAAATAGTACTTAGGGCAAGACACCCACAAAGGTCAAAAGATGGGTGAATTCAAAGATCTTCAGCCTTGTGAAATTGGAGAAAAATTGTGTGAGAATCCAGATTTATAATTTGCCAAGAAGATGGCTAATATTAACAAACATTTTCTCTTGGGATACAGAAATGGCATTTCCAGATGACTAGCTTCTCTGTGTCATGTATTTGGGGACCATTTTCTCTCTTCCTTGACAGTGATGTCTATGTGCCTGGACCCTAGCTGGGCACTGAGGGGAACATTGCATGGAGGGAGGTGACCAGAGTTTTGGACTGGTTACTAGAACCTATGTTAACTTTTCAACTACTTCACTTCATAGACTACAAATTCCCCTCTCAGAAATGTCTGCTGTCTGCCTCTTCTAGTCTAGTCCGTTTAAAACTTTGGTTTCTCTCAATTTCCTTTCTCTTAATACTCATGACCACAACTCTAGTCTGAGATAATGGCTTCTGTCTCCTAACTGGTCACCAGTGATCTTCTCTTGTCCCCAGCAGACCCCTGGGGACTGCTTGCCCCCTGTTACTATCACCTCACTCTGCTTCTTCTTTGCACTTAGAATTTTCTGAACTGGTCACCAGTGATCTTCTCTTGTCCCCAGCAGACCCCTGGGGACTGCTTGCCCCCTGTTGCTATCACCTCACTCTGCTTCTTCTTTGCACTTAGAATTTTCTGAAATTATCTTTTTTCTGTATTTAGTTGTATGTTTACTTTCTTTCCATTCTCACAAAATAAAATCAACAAGACAGGCTCACCACTGTATCCCCAGTGCCTGGATCACATACTATCCCACAGTAGGGCTTCCTAAGTACCTGTACCATGGATGATTGAAGGATTAGATTCCTACAGCAGGTGGGGAGCTGGTAAATGCTTGACAACCAGCTCTCCAGGTCAGGGTGGGGAAACCTTGTAGTGCTCGCCAATTTCCATAGTGTAAATATTCCTGTTATGGCCTATTTCAAGCAACCAACAGAGATTCACTGACTCTGGAGTAGAGAAGAGGTGGGTGGTAGCACACCATTATGTAGTATTTCCACTATACAGATAAGATAGATGTAAATAACCCCAAGAACATAGATACTAGCAAAATGCAGCAAAATAATTAGGCAAGGTTTTATTTTTGTTGTTGTTGTTGTTGTTGTTTTTTGGCAGCTGGCCAGTAGGGGATCTGAACCCTTGCTCTTGGTATTATAAGTCTGTGCTCTAACCAGCTGAGCCAACCGGCCAGCCCCCAAAGATGTCTTTTGAGTACTTACTTTGTTCTTTTTTTTAATTGACGCATATTAATTGTACCTATTTATGGGGTACAATGTGATATTTGGATATATGTATTTGATGGTACTTCAAAAAGTTCATAGAAAAATAGAATTAAAAGATAACACAAATATTTCCATGAACTTTTTCCAGTACCCTCGTACAATGTGTAATGATCAAATCAGGGTCATTAGCATGTTCGGCACCTTAAAAATTTGTTTTTTCTTTGTATTGTGAACATTCAAAGTTGTCTCCTCCAGGTATTTGAAATTATATGCTAAATTATTGTTAACTGTAGCTACCCTACAGTGCTATAGAACATTAGAACTTATTCTTCCTACCTCGCTATAATTTTGTGTCCATTGAACACCCTCTCTCCAGCCACCTCTCCTTTCCCCCACCAATCTCTAGTAACCACTATTCTTCTTTCTACTTCCATGTGATCAACTTTTTGGCTTCCACATGTGAGTGAGGTCATGCAGTATGTATCTTTCTGAGTCTGGTTTATTTCACTTAACATAATATCCTCCAGACTCATTCATGTTGCTGCAAATGACAGAACTTTATTCTTTTTTACAGATGAGTACTATTCCATTGTGCATATATACCATATTTTCTTTGTCCATTCATCTGTCAATGGACACCTAGGTTGATTCCTTATCTTGGCTATTATGAATAATGCTGCAGTAAACATGGTAGTGCAGATATCTCTTCAACACACCGATTTCCTTTCCTTTGGCTATATATCCTGTGGTCAGATTTCTAGATCATATGGTAGTTCTATTTTTACTGTCTTTGTTCTTAACATAATTGATATAATTTTAAAAGTGTATGACATCTAATATTTATTAAAGGATGTGCTTATACATGACACAAAATTCCTGAAAATTGACTAATTAGCTCTTGTGCTCTGGTACGAGCTGGCTTCAGCACACCACTGACTACAGCACTCTACAGTTTCTGTCTAATTTCTGCTGATGAGTCCTGTATGGGTAGGATTCAGACTCAGTTCCCCACTACACTAAATCTCAGTCCTAGAGAAAGACATTTGGTCACAAAGGACCTCAGTCCCCTCCGAGCAGATTGTATGGTGACCCAGGACACTCCGTCCCCTGCTCTGGGCCAGGTAAAAGCTATCTTGGGTGGATGAGGGGTTGCTGGGCTCCAGGGTACTGGTCTCAGAGCCTTAGAATGTCTGGTCTGAATCCTTCCTGCTGCAGAGGGAGCTGGCAGTTGGGGCAGGGGGCGTTTCAGGAATGGAATGGAGGAATTATAAGACTAGAAGCGGAAAGAAGGATGGTGTGGCGGTTCAGGAAGCTCTTTCAAAAACATGAGTGCATAATTGCACAAACTGATATGCAAAGAGCTTTCTGATGTGATGTAACAATAAGTATGTATATTTCACTGTTCTAAGCATTTTGACACTCATGAATCCATTTTCTCTTTCCAACAACTCTGTGAGGTGGAATGCTTAGCTTCATTGTCTGCATCAGAGGTGGAAATAGGCCCAGAGACGTGAGCTAACTCACCTGGGGTCATGTGGAAGTGGCAAGTGACAAACGCTGAGAGGTTTGCCTGTATTCTTATTTTGTCTTCTTCTCACTTATGATATTTTTAATTTTCTAATGTACCTACTGACATATACATATTAAAATCCACCGAGGGCATTTCAAGTTTAAAATATAGCATGTATTATCAGCATTTTGAAAATTGGAAACAGTTATAGGAAAAGGCTGGCATATTCAGGGGTCCAGAATTCCAGTGCCCTGAAAACCTGGTACTATGATCTTGAACTCGGTTGTGGTGTTGCCTGTGTTTCGTTTTTATTCTCTCATCTTTACACATTTATTACCTGCTCTTTTAATTTTAGCAATAATCGATTTTCTGTCTATATTTATAGACCTACAGCATCATTTATTTATTTATTTATTTATTTTTGTCTTTTTTTTTTTTCGTGTCTGGCAACAGATCGCACCCCTCGGTGTCGCGCCCGTACCAGACTGGACCGGCAACGGGATCGTAACCCTCGGTGTTGCGCCTGCACCTCGCTCAGCCAGTGAGCGGGAACTGGTCTGTATGTGGGATCCGAACCCTCGGCGGGAGCGCCGCCGCGCTCCCAAGTGGCGCACTGTAGCAGTGCGCCACCGGGCCGGCCCAGCATCATTTATTTATTTATTTTTGTCTTTTTTTTTTTTCGTGTCTGGCAACAGATCGCACCCCTCGGTGTCGCGCCCGTACCAGACTGGACCGGCAACGGGATCGTAACCCTCGGTGTTGCGCCTGCACCTCGCTCAGCCAGTGAGCGGGAACTGGTCTGTATGTGGGATCCGAACCCTCGGCGGGAGCGCCGCCGCGCTCCCAAGTGGCGCACTGTAGCAGTGCGCCACCGGGCCGGCCCAGCATCATTTATTTTTACACAAGTTTTCGTGATTCAAAAACCAAAAAAACTTAGGAAAATTTGCAGCAGAAAGTCTCTCACCCCTGTTTCTATGCACCTTATATCTAAATCTCATTGCCACATAACTTTTTTTAAAAAATTTTGTGGCTCCATTCAGAGTTTCTTGTGTAAATATAAACAAACACAGATACACCATCTTATTTCCACCTCCTCCTCCCCCTTTTGTTTTTACAAAAAAAAGTTGGCAGATGATATGGATTTTCCCACACCTTGAATAGAATCACTTTTTTCCCCATTTTTAAAATTGTGATAAAACGTACATAGCATAAGAATTGCCATTTAAAGCAATTTTTAAACATACAATCGCATGGAATTAATTACATTCATGATGCTGTGCAACCACTACCTCTGTTTCCCAAACTTTTTCATCATTCTAAATATAAACTCTGTACCTATTAAGCAATAATTTCTCATTACCCTTTCTTCCCTGTTTCTGGTAACCTCTAATCTATTTCTGCCTCTAATTTTTTCTTTTTATTTTTTCTTAATTGACCCATGATAATTGTATATATTTATGGAGTACAATATGGTATTTAGGTACGTTATACAGTGTGCAATGATTATATCAGGGCAATTAGAATATCCACGACTTCGAACATTTGTCACCTCTTTCTGTTGGGAACATTCAACATCCTCTTCACTAGCTACTTGAAGTTATACGGTAATTTGTTGTTGACTGTAGTCTTCCTACATTACTATAGAACACCAGATCTTATTCTTCCTGTGTTCTTAACTTATCTATTCTGCCACTCCCTGCTTACAATTTCCAGAACCCTCCCATCTATCCAACTTCCCAGAATGTACACATTTTGCAAGAACAAAATGAGCACGTCCACATGGTCTTCAGCAGCTGTCTGGCACTTGGTCAATGTTGAAACCGCTTAGCTCTGAGATTTTAAAGTCCTACTTTCACTAATAAATTTCAATTAGCAGAGAAGAAATGAGCTCAGCGTTCTCCTTGCATCTGCACAAGCTGGTTGCAGAGCCTCCTGCCTCACGACAAAGATTTCATTCTTTCAGTCCAGACATTCTAGGGATGGGTAACACCCTGAGAGACACTCATTTCTTCTTTCAACAAGCATTTATTAAATACCTACTGTGTGCCAGGCTGAGATTTTGAACACCCCTCCCCTGTCTGGTTTTGGGAGCTCCCTCTGTTCATTCCTCAACCTCCTCCCCTTTTGTATTCCACTGTGGTTTCCAGTGCAACAGCTTCAGGGGGCCTTTGTGGTCCACAGCAGGTGAGAGCTCCCTGTGGGGAGGACGGGGTGGATGGATGGAAGGAAGCACTGAGAGATGAACTCAACCTGCTGTGCCCCTCCAGGGGTACATGTACATCTTTGGGCCACACTGAAACATATCCTTGTATCAAGATCTGCAGAAAGGCAAGAACTATGCCTAAGTATGTCTCTGTAAGTGGTTAGAAATCACAATCCCTTCGGGCCAGCCCAGTGGCGCACTGCTACAGTGCGCCGCTTGGGGATGTGGCGGCGCTCCCGCCGAGGGTTCAGATCCCACATACAGACCGGTTCCCGCTCACTGGCTGAGCGAGGTGCGGGCGCAACACCAAGGGTTGCGATCCCGTTGCCGGTCCTGGTCCGGTGCGGGCGCGACACTGAGGGTTGCGGTCCGTTGCCGGACACGAAAAAAGACAAAAAAAAGGAAAAAAAAAAAAAAGAAATCACAATCCCCTCTGAGTGCCATTGAAATCAATTTTATCTGTTCTCACCACTCACCCACTCTGTCAACATGTTTAGCTGAAGTCCCTACGTGGCACTAGGAACAGTTCAAGGTATTAATGAGACGATCGTCCAAGGCAAGTCAGCTCTACCCTTGTTATGGAGTGAATTGTATTTACTCCCTCACCTCCATGCCCCCCAAAATTTATAAGTAGAAGTCCTAACTGCCGGTACTTCAGAATGAGACTATATTTTGAGATAGGATTTTTGAAGAAGTTATTGTGTTAAAATGAGGCCCTATGAGTGAACCCTCATTCAGTGGATGTGTATGTGTTCCTAAAAGAAGAGATTAGGACACAGACACATGCAGGGGGGAGACCACGTGAACAAGTCAAGGAGAGAGGCCTCAGAAAGAACCAATCCTGCTGACGTCTTGACTTTGGCCTTCCAGCCTCCGGAACTGTGAGAAAATAAATTTCTATTTTCTAAGCCACCCAGTCTGTGGTACTTTCTTATGACAGCCCTAGAAAATTAATACAGCAATACACCTCTTGCATCTGTTACAGTCCTGTAAAAGAGATCTTTATTCAAAAAAAAAAAAAAAAAATTCACTAGTGAAATCAATAAAATACACAGAGTGCCTGCTCGATTCAGCCAATTTCCCCAGCTCCAGCTCTTAACACTCTCCAGTTTAATTAACTTTGCCTTCCACATGCACTGGCCTTTTCCTCGTCCTTTAGACATGCAAAGCTTGTTTCTACCTCTGGACCTTTGCACTTGCTATTTGTCGCCTCTCTCTTGTTCTGTCTGGATTTTTCCATGGATGAATTCTTCTCAACATGTCTTTTTTTTTTTTTTTTTTGGGTGGTGGTAAAAATTTATAACAATTATTTTTTAATTTATTTTTAATATTATTTTTGGTTGACAAGTCATAATTGTATACACTCATGTGGTACAATATGATGTTTTGATACATGTATATAATGTGGCAAGATTAAATCAAGCTAATCAACATATCTATCACCTTGCTTACCTATCATTTTTTATGGTGAGACATTTGAAATTTACTCTTGGTTATTTCAGAGTGTAAAATACATTATTATTGACCATAGTCTCCCTGCTGTGCAATACAACTCAAAACCTACTCCGCTAGTCTATTTGAAACTTTGTCCCTTTGATGTAGAGCTCTTCATTTCCTCAGTCCCCACCCCACCCCACCCCACTCCCAGCCTCTGGTAACCACCATTCTACTTTCTACTTCTATGAGTTCAACTTTTTTAGATTCCACAAATGCAATCATGCGGTATTTGTTTTTCTGTGCCTGGCTTATTTCACTTAACATAATATTCTCCATATTCATCCATTTTGTCACAAATGACAGGATTTCTTCCCCTTTTAAGGCTGACTAGCATTCCACTAAATATGCCACATTTTCTTTACCCATTCATTTGTTAATGGATGCTTAGGTAGGTTCCATCTCTTAGCCATTGTGAATAATGCTACAATGGACATGAGAGTGCAGGTGTCTCTCTTTTTTTTTTTTCCTTTTTTTTTGTTTTTTTTCGTGACCGGCAACGGATCGCAACCCTCAGTGTCGCGCCCGTACCAGACTGGGACCAGCAACGGGATCGCAACCCTCGGTGTTGCGCCCGCACCTCGCTCAGCCAGTGAGCGGCTGGTCTGTATGTGGGATCCGAACCCTCAGCGGGAGCGCCGCAGCACTCCCAAGCGGTGCACTGTAGCAGTGCGCCACCGGGCCGGCCCTGCAGGTGTCTCTTTGATACATTGACTTCTCTTCCTCTAGATATATGCCCAGAAGTAGGATTACTGAATGACATATTCTTCAAATTGTAATATTACCTTAAACTTGTTAGATTGGCTATTATCAAAAAGATGAAAGATTAGCATTGGCAGGGATGTGGAGAAAAGGGAACCCTGGTACACTGTTGAGGGGAACGTAAGTTAGTACAACCACTACAGAAGACAGTGTAGAGGTTCCTCCAAAAACTAAAAATAGAACTACCATACGATCCAGCAATCCTACTACTGGAGACGTATTCAAAGGAAATGAAATCAGTACATTGAAGAGATACCTGCACTCCCATGTTTATTGCAGCATTATTTATAATAGCCAAGATATGGAATCAACCTGAGTGTCCATCAGCAGATGAATGGATAAGAATATGTGATATATATACACAATTCATTTGTGACAATGTGAATGAACCTGGAGGACATTATGCTGAGTGAAATAAGCCAGACACAGCAAGACAAATACCTACCATGATCTCACTCATATGGGGAATTTAAAAAGGTTAAACTCACAGAAGCAGAGAGTAGAATGGTGGTGAGTGGAGGGTGGGGATGGATAGATATGGTGGTCAAAGGGTTCAAAGTTTTAGTTAGACACGAAATAAATTTTAGTGTTTTATTGAGAGCATGGTGACTATAGTTAATAATAATGTATTGTATATTTCAAAATTGTTAAAAGAATGGATTTTTTTTTTTTGTCTCTTTTTTTGTGTGCAGTTTCCATGGCGATGGACTGGGCCTCCGTCTGTTGCTAAGGGCAGATAAGCAATCCTGAGACGGAGCAGCGGCAAGGGTTGACTAATCTTCCTGAGAGATGGCAAGGGCAGGTGACGGACAGATGCAGAAGGGGCTCAGGTCTGTGACTGCCCATCAATGTGGTCCATGCACAGCCTTTGGGTGCCTTTGAATAGGGGTTTGCAGGAGAACAAAAACACCCATGTGGCAAGAATATTTACAATATAGAAGTTGGTTAACGAATACAAAATCACATCTAGATGGGAGAAATAATTTCTAGTGATCTACAGTAGTGCTAGGCATCTATAAGCAACAACAATTTATTGTATGTTCTCAACTGGCTAGAAGAGAGGAGCCCAAATGGTCTCATCACAAAGCAATAATAAACTTTGGGGATGATAGATATTCTAATTACCCTTGTCTATGGGCAGGAAATAAGTATCAGGCAAACAAGACCCCTGCTACCTGTGGCTTGTTTCTAGTGGGAGACACACTGATGTATTCCAAATGTTTGGTCATGTGTTTAACAAAAATGTTGAGTATCTTTTAGGAGACAGATATCATGCTAGACATTGGAGAAACAGCAAAAGAAAAGAGAGGCCAAGCCCCAGCACTTGTAAAGGCTGCATTGGTGTAAAGAA
>NW_007734237.1:34208-36536 GCF_000696425.1 Galeopterus variegatus | reverse complement strand
GCAACGGGATCGCAACCCTCCCTCGGTGTTGTGCCCGCACCTCGCTCAGCCAGTGAGCGAGAACCAGTCTGTATGTGGGATCCGAACCCTCAGCGGGAGCGCCGCCGCGCTCCCAAGCGGCGTACTGTCCACAGGGCTGGCCCAAAAGAATGGATTTTAAATGTTCTCACCACAAAAAAAGATAAGTGTCTCTGGTCATGGATATGTTAATTAGCTTGATGTAATCATTCCAAAATGTATACATGTATCAAAACATCACGTCGTACCCCATAAATACATATATACAATTATTTGTCAATTAAAAATAAAAAAGTAAGTTAAAAAAACAAGCCAGGCCACACGCCTGGCTTAATAATAAGACAACAATAATAATTTATTATTTTCTTCACAATTCTTGGAGTTGGCGGGGCTCAGCTATGACAGTTCTCACTCAGAGTCTCCCCCATGGCTGGGGTCGGATGAAGCCCAGGGCTGGAGTCCTTTGGAAGTCTTCCACACCCACATGTTGGCACCTGGGCTGGGAGAAAATAGGTAGCTGAGGGCTGGGACAGCCAAAGCTCAACGGGCATCTCTATCTCTAGGTGGTCGTCCCATGTGGTCTTTCTAGCATGCCGCTTCAGGTTGCTGGTCTTCTTATGCTAGATTCAAAGAAACATGTCCCAGGAGAATCTGGAAGAAACTACTTCCCCTTTTATGACCTAGTCTTCAAAGCCAAGCAGCACCACTTACACCATCACGTGTTTCCAAATATCACATTGCACTCCATAAATATACACAATTATCATGGATCAATTAAAAAATAAATTAAAAAGAAAAAGAAATTCAGAGAAAAAGTAGACTAGAGGTTACCAGAAACAGTGGGGAAGGACTAAGAAGAAGCTATGGATTAATGGGTACAGAGTTTATGTTTAGGATGATGAAAAAGTTTTGGAAACAGAGGTGGTGGTCATACAGCATTGTGAATGTAATTAACTCCATGCAATTGCATGTTTAAAAATGACTAAAATGGCAAACTTTATGTTATGTATATTTTGCTACAACAACAACAAAAATTAACGGAGGGCCACTGTGTTCCAGATCATGCTTCAGAACTGACTCCAAAGACTGGAAAATTTCCATTTTCAGGGCTCTTCGGCCCCTGCCCCCCACCTTTCTGCCTGCCGCTGCAGTTTCCATGGCGATGGACTGGGCCTCCGTCTGTTGCTAAGGGCAGATAAGCAATCCTGAGACGGAGCAGCGGCAAGGGTTGACTAATCTTCCTGAGAGATGGCAAGGGCAGGTGACGGACAGATGCAGAAGGGGCTCAGGTCTGTGACTGCCCATCAATGTGGTCCATGCACAGCCTTTGGGTGCCTTTGAATAGGGGTTTGCAGGAGAACAAAAACACCCATGTGGCAAGAATATTTACAATATAGAAGTTGGTTAACGAATACAAAATCACATCTAGATGGGAGAAATAATTTCTAGTGATCTACAGTAGTGCTAGGCATCTATAAGCAACAACAATTTATTGTATGTTCTCAACTGGCTAGAAGAGAGGAGCCCAAATGGTCTCATCACAAAGCAATAATAAACTTTGGGGATGATAGATATTCTAATTACCCTTGTCTATGGGCAGGAAATAAGTATCAGGCAAACAAGACCCCTGCTACCTGTGGCTTGTTTCTAGTGGGAGACACACTGATGTATTCCAAATGTTTGGTCATGTGTTTAACAAAGATGTTGAGTATCTTTTAGGAGACAGATATCATGCTAGACATTGGAGAAACAGCAAAAGAAAAGAGAGGCCAAGCCCCAGCACTTGTAAAGGCTGCATTGGTGTAAAGAAGACAGAAAATGAACCATAGTATTTAATGTAACATCAGAAGTTGACTGGGCCGATGAAGAAAAATAAAGCAGGAAACTGCAAAATATTACAGTCCCCCCTTATCTGTAGTTTCTGTGGTTTCAGTTACCCGCAGTCAACCACGGTTCAAAAATATTACGTGGAAAATTCCAGAAATAAACAGTTTGTAAGTCTTAAATTGCAGATGAAATCCCAAGCCTTCCCACTCCCTCTCACCCAGGGTGTGAATCATCCCCTTGTCTGGTTTATCCACGCTGTATAAGCTGTCTGCACATCATCACTTAGCTGTCTAGATTATCAGATCGCCTGTCGCGGTAGTGCAGTGTTTGTGCTCAAGTAACCCTTATTTCACTTAATAATGGCCCCAAAGCACAAGAGTAGTGATGCTGGCAATTCAGATAAACCAAAGAGAAACTGTAAAGTGCTTGCTTACCTGAAGTGAAAAGTTGAAAGTTCTCAATTTAGTAAGGAAAAAAAAAAAA
>NW_007734237.1:29268-33358 GCF_000696425.1 Galeopterus variegatus | reverse complement strand
AAAGTAAACGTACTCAGGACTGTCTAGGGGAAAAAGATTAAGGCAGATAGAAGTGCAAAAGGCTTGAGGCAGGAATGTGCAAAGTATGTACAAGGAATTTTATATATTCAATAAAGAACAGAGGGAGTGTTAGGAGATGAAGGCCACGTGGTAGCAGATTATGTATGGAGTTATAAAACTGTGGGTTTTATCAACAAATTATTAATATTGATCATAGCATTGCTAATTAAGTTCCTCGTATGAGTTGGGACCTGAGCTAGGTGCTGGATTTGCACAGAGGCACCAAAACAGATATGCTCCCTGCCTTCACGGAGCATTATTAAAACATACTGATATTAATCAGGTAATGAAAAATACACGCCTTTCAAGAACATCAAATACACATTCAGTGCCTTCTCTGTGCTTGTGCTGGGCACTCACAGACATATTAGACGAGCAGGGATGATGGCTCTTGCATCAGAGTGGTGGAAATGGAAACAGACACTGGGCATACTCTGGAGGGTGTTGCCATTTACTGAGCTGGAGGGGGCTCCATGGCTTCAGAGCAACGAATGAACAGGAATGGATAATTATAACAATATCTAAAACAAGTTGAGTACTTATTCTGTACCAGGCACTGTTCTAAATTCTTTACAGTAAATTCTCCCAATAACTCTACAACATGGATAATATCATTATTCCTATTTAGGACATAAGGACACTGAGAGGCAGAAAGGTAGGCAACTTGTCCAACATTATAGCAAGAGTACATGGCAGAGCTGGTATTGGAGTCGAAGCCACCGGCTCCCCTAGCCCATGCTTTAACTCTAAAAGGATGTTTCTTGCAACAATGTTACCAACAATGTTCCAGTTCAGAACTAGAAACCTGTGTGCACAGCCTATGTACACAAACAATTACAGTCATTAGTCACTTAACTACAGGGATATGTTCTGAGAAACATATGGTTTGGTCCTTGTGCAAACATCATAGAATGCACTTACACAAAACTAGATGGTGTGGCCTATTGCTCCTGAGCTATAAACCTGTACGGCATGTTACGTACTGAATACTGTAGGCAATTGTAACATAATGGTAAGTATTTATGTACCTAAACATATCTAAACATCTAAAAGGCACAGTAAAAATATGGTATATAGGATTTTAAAAAAATAGTACACCTGTATAGGGCGCTTGCCATGAGTGGAGCTTGCAGGACTGGAGGCGGGTCTGGGGGAGTCAGTGAGTGAGTGGTGAGTGAATAGGAAGGCCTAGCACATTACCGTACACTACTGTAGGCTTTATAAACTCTGTACACTTAGGCTACACTAAATTTATTAAAAAATAAAGCAATCGTGCTACGATGTTATGATGGCTACGACATCACTAGGTGATAGGAATTTTTCAGCTCCAGTATAATCTTACGGGACCATCTTTGTATACGCAGTTCATTGTTGACTGAAACAGCATTATGTTGTACATTGAGTGTATAAAAGGTTTTGGTAGAACAAAGTAACAACTTCGAATGTGCATGACATAATATTAAGCGGAAAAAAGTGGGACACAGCTTGCCCGACACTGAAATTCCAAAGGAATGTTGAGTCCAAAAGGCAGGAAAGCAAGGGATAGAGCGGACAGAAACACAGAGATTAATCACTGCTGTGTTGGAGCTTCAGTCCTACCCTAAGAAGCCATCCAGTCGACGTGAATGTATTGAGGGCCTCCTGTGCTCCAAGTGGCCAGTGGTTCCTGTTGGAATCTAAACTCCATTTGCCACATACTTAAAACCATGAGTAGGGCATTTGAGTGGACCAGACGTTCCTGAGGGATCCTGTTTAAAATGCAGACTGGCCCTTCAGGTCCTAGATCTGATGTTCTATTAGATGAGTCTGGATATGGCACGGGAATCTGCATTTTTTTTCCCACTAATAAATATTCAATGAGCATTGGGTACTTGCCAGGCATTATGCCCAAGCACTGGGGAAAGGGCCATCGACCTGACATGAGCTCACTCTCCCTGGATAGGGAAACAGCTGGTCAACAGCAAAATCCAAGATACTCACCATATGAACGGACAGAAGGTGAGTTACGGCCCAGAAAGCACATGAAGTGCCATTTGTATTATTCTTGTGAAGTGTGTGTTGGAATACACTATTTTGTGTGTTCTTTAAAATTACTTTATCTTTTGAAATATTTTAAGATCACAAGATGTTGCAAAAATAAAGTACTGAGAGTTCATGTGAACCATGCCTCCAGCTTGCACCCCCGTGATAACATCTGACATAACCACAGTACGACGTCAAAACCCGAATACTGACGTTGGTGCAATAACTGACCTTTCTCTGATTTATCAGTTTTTACATGCATTCTTTGTTGTTGCTGCTGTTATCATTCTAGGAAAGTTTATCTCATTTGTATAACTATCATTGTAATCAGAATACAGAACTGCTCTATCACCGCACAAAAACTCCCTTAGAAATAGGCTTTTTGGGCCGGCCCGTGGCTCACTTGGGAGAGTGCGGTGCTGATAACACCAAGGCCAAGGGTTCGGATCCCATATAGGGATGGCCGGTTCGCTCACTGGCTGAGCGTGGTGCTGACAACACCAAGTCAAGGGTTAAGATCCCCTTACTGGTCATCTTTAAAAAAAAATAAGAAATAGGCTTTTTGAAGTATGAACTATGTGGAAATAATATTCTTCGAAATAGGAGACCAAAGAATAAATAAAAATGTGTTAGATGCAAGGTATTATCTTTCGGTTTACAGAGACAGGAGAAAATCATGATTATAAACACACTTTCTTCAGTTTTAAGTTTTCATTAAAATTTAAGTTATGCTTTTTGTGTAAATACAGGACCATAAGCTCCGTGATGACAAGAGATTCTCAACAGGTGCTTCACAAATGACTGAATCATTCCTTTGAAATTTATCCATTTTGTGAACATTTAGAATTAACGTTAAAAGAATAAACTGACAGATTAAGCAATAAATCTGGTTTTTACTCGAAACTCAGTTGACACAAACCCTAGTGTTAGAAGACGATGTGCTAGGATGGTGAGGATATATGGCTGTATTACTTCTCCAAACAAAGAAATTGACAAAACTAATAAATAAATAACTGATGTTGGGGAGGAGAGCAACCTGTGATAAGTGGAATCTTCATTTTTAGGGAAAGTTCTGCAAAGTAACCCAGTTGTGGCTGTTTTGATAACCACCTTTTGTCAAACTCAGTTTATAAGATGCTGGACCCTGGGCTCAACACTGCATTTTTACTGCCTTACAACGGAGGATCGATTAACATCCAAATATTACAAATAAGGATTTTGACGAACAAAAGAAAAGAAGGAAACACCTGCCCAAGTATTCCCATTTGTATTTATTCACCAATAATGAATGCCATACTAGTGGAGTCTAGGCTAAACATTTCAAGTACACACCCAGTCTGGTCCCAGAATATCCCATTCTCTGATGTTCTTTCTCTCTGATGATTTTCCACCACCTCCACTTCCTCATTCTAGCAGGAGTTTCCATGGTAACAGATTGAGTTTGCCTGGGTTGTTAAGGAACAAAAGAACCCTGAGGAAGGACCAGGATGGAGCTATTGTTCTCAGATCAGCCCGACTGAGGAAAGAGAGGACTGGGTGTTGTGAGTGGCCAGAGGTCACAAGGAACCAAGGCCTAACATGTTTGTGTCTTTCCACAATGTCAGGCTTTTATTAATGCAAAGATCATTAATATCCGCCATGGCTGGGCCGGCCCGTGGCTCACTCGGGAGAGTGCGGTTCTGATAATACCAAGGCCGCGGGTTCGGATCCTATATAGGGATGGCTGGTTTGCTCACTGGCTGAGCGTGGTGCTGACAACACCAAGCCAAGGGTTGAGATCCCCTTACCGGTCATCTTTTTAAAAAAAAATATCCGCCATGGCCTACTATAGAGTTCCTGTAGGGAGCAATTTCCTAGGTACTAGCCGGTTCACTCGGTAGTCAGAGCTGCAAGCACACAGGCTCAAACGACACACCACTGCATTCCATTATTACTCAAAATACTAATAACGATACAATTAAGCGAGGGCATAGAGAAAGACAGAAAGCAAAAGTCTGAGTTAACAAAC
>NW_007734237.1:23517-28268 GCF_000696425.1 Galeopterus variegatus | reverse complement strand
AGTCGGTTCACTCGGTAGTCAGAGCTGCAAGCACACAGGCTCAAACGACACACCACTGCATTCCATTATTACTCAAAATACTAATAACGATACAATTAAGCGAGGGCATAGAGAAAGACAGAAAGCAAAAGTCTGAGTTAACAAACCGGCCGACACATGGAGAGGTCAGTTGTTCCGATCTGATATCTGGTCTCTCTAGGAAGGTCAATGTCTTGCAAGGAAGTTTCAATTTGAGAGCAGGTTGGCAGAGCCTTTGGTGGCACAGGCCAGTGTGAGATGGTGGAGAGAAGGGCTGTCAACCCTGCATTCCCCCATCTGTGGTTCATGTACCTCTTCGTGTCCTTGGACAGGGTCTTTTCAGGGGAGCAGAAAGTTGGCTCTGAGCCTCATAAAGTCTAAAAAGTCCCACATTTTCAATTCAGCAGTGGCTCGTGACATCAACACTTATTGTTCTCGCCATATTTTTATCCATTCTTTCACTTACTCATTCAGCAAACATTTATCAAGTGCCTACTATGGCAGACTCTGGGAATATGAAGGTGAGAAAGACAGATATGATGTTTTGTCTCGTGCTGATTAGAGCCGGCTAGGAGGTGCTTTCATTCAGTAATTTATTCTACAAATATTCACTAGGCCCCCCCAACCCCCCGTTCCAGACACTACGTTAGAGAGAAGAGAAAGACACACACAACCCTTCATAAAGATGACATTGGTAAGGTGGGGTCAATCCTAATCAAGTAACCAGAGCCCCATCAGTGACTCCATGGACTTTTAATTTTCTATTCAAATGCATACTTGGAATGTTTTGTATCTTGATTGTGGTACTGGCTTCACAGGTGTATACATTTGTCAAAACCCATATGTATACACTTAAAGTGGCTGCATATTGTATGTATATCAATGAATTGTTTTTTTAAAAATGCATCCTTGGAGAGGATCAAAAATTTACGGTTTGGGTCTCGGTGGACACCTAATGAAATCACAAGTCTCAGANCCCCCCAACCCCCCGTTCCAGACACTACGTTAGAGAGAAGAGAAAGACACACACAACCCTTCATAAAGATGACATTGGTAAGGTGGGGTCAATCCTAATCAAGTAACCAGAGCCCCATCAGTGACTCCATGGACTTTTAATTTTCTATTCAAATGCATACTTGGAATGTTTTGTATCTTGATTGTGGTACTGGCTTCACAGGTGTATACATTTGTCAAAACCCATATGTATACACTTAAAGTGGCTGCATATTGTATGTATATCAATGAATTGTTTTTTTAAAAATGCATCCTTGGAGAGGATCAAAAATTTACTGTTTGGGTCTCGGTGGACACCTAATGAAATCACAAGTCTCAGAAAAATCCACTGATAAGAGGCATTATCTGTTCTCTCTGCCTATCTACTCATGGACTAATAATGAGGACTCTGTGTGCCCAGAAACCAGAAGAAGACAGACATTGCCCTGGAGGATGGATTATCATATGAGACAAATAGTAACATTACAATATCAGAGAACGTAAGTGAAACCGAACCCTCACAGGGATTTCTCTTAAAAGTTTTCTCTTTCTCCCCGTGCCCGTTTACATGGCTTCTGTATTCTTAAAGGTTATGAATCAGAGCTGAGTCTCCCTCCTGTTCTGCTTTCCCAATCAACCTTTTTGAACAAAGGCAGTCCAAAGAAAGGCCAAGCTGATTACGAACCTATACTCCTGCTTAGAAAAGATTATGTTAGTCATGCACATTAGTCAAGAGTCTGAGTCAGGTACTTAAAAGTTTTGGTGATGCTTGGCTCAGGTCATTATCTTTGAGTTATCCACCTTCAAGGTAACACCAGGGATCTGAGGCTCACTAGACCACTGATACAGACCCCATGACATCAGAGAACCCTGTTCATCATGGAATCCTGACCTCTGACTCAAGCCACCTGCAAACCCCATGATCCCCCCCAATCACTACCTCCCTGCACTTAACTGCATTCCTTTTTTTACCCTTTAAAAACCCTAAACTTTAATCAGGGAGGTGGGCTGACATTGCTACTCTGCTCACCCATTCTCCTGGCCATAAATAAAATCCTTCTTCCTGGCACCATTTTTGTCTCTCTGATTGGCTCTTGGCACGTTGAGCACCCAAACCCAATCACATCTCTTTGGCTCGGTTATGTAAGGGTTTTGGAACAAAAGAGTATAGAGATTCTTTTACATGGGGTGATCAAGGTAGACTCTCCAAGGCAGTGTTATTTGATCAGATCAAAACAAAGAAGGAAACAAAGTCATGGGACTATCTCAGGAGGAGCAGAGTAAAGGTTCCAGAGGATGGGTGAGTGGGTGAATGGAAGGTAGATGGGTGGGTGGTGATGGGTGGTGGGCAGGTGGGTAAGTAGCGAATGGGTGGGTGGGTGAGTGGGTGGGTGGACGAATGGATGGATGGATGCATCCAAATGCTGACTATATACATTTCTAACTCAAAATAAGAAGAAAAATTTCTAACTACAAGTAGAAATGAAGTATACGACACCCCTCCCCCTTCCACAGGGTGACTCATTCATTTGCAGGCATTTATTACGTTCCTACTATATGCTAGACCATGATTACTTATCCGTACAGAAATTTTACTCAAATTATGGAAAATTCCAGTCTCTGAGGCCCTCTGGGTCCTTCTCCTTTCCCACTCCAGCTGTGGTTTCCATGGCAACAGCCTCAGCCAAGCACCCTTCAGCACAGGAGGTTCTTAAAGGAGAACAAGCTAGATTACCTGACTTCCAGCCAGTGTCCCTAGGTTTTAAAGAACTGTTGTAAATTCTTGAAGCTGCTGGCTGGATGGCGGTAGTTCAAGTAAATCCCAAACATCAAAACGCAGAGAAATGCTGCGGGGTATTGGGGAAATGACCCCACTGGCTCTGCAAACTTTTTTAGCCTAATTTTGTCTTCTGGTGGTGGGCCAGTATGGGGAACCGAACACTTGACCTTGGTGTTACAAAGCTGCACTTTAAACAACTGAACTAACCAGCCAGCCTGCAAACTTTTTTAAGAAACCACTAGTCTACTGAAGTCCTAGTGGTATAAACGTGGTCTGTTCTCATGATTCATTCATATAGTCAGTCAACAAATGCCAATTGTGTGCCAGACANAAAGTAAACGTACTCAGGACTGTCTAGGGGAAAAAGATTAAGGCAGATAGAAGTGCAAAAGCCTTGAGGCAGGAATGTGCAAAGTATGTACAAGGAATTTTATATATTCAATAAAGAACAGAGGGAGTGTTAGGAGATGAAGGCTACGTGGTAGCAGATTATGTATGGAGTTATAAAACTGTGGGTTTTATCAACAAATTATTAATATTGATCATAGCATTGCTAATTAAGTTCCTCGTATGAGTTGGGACCTGAGCTAGGTGCTGGATTTGCACAGAGGCACCAAAACAGATATGCTCCCTGCCTTCACGGAGCATTATTAAAACATACTGATATTAATCAGGTAATGAAAAATACACGCCTTTCAAGAACATCAAATACACATTCAGTGCCTTCTCTGTGCTTGTGCTGGGCACTCACAGACATATTAGACGAGCAGGGATGATGGCTCTTGCATCAGAGTGGTGGAAATGGAAACAGACACTGGGCATACTCTGGAGGGTGTTGCCATTTACTGAGCTGGAGGGGGCTCCATGGCTTCAGAGCAACGAATGAACAGGAATGGATAATTATAACAATATCTAAAACAAGTTGAGTACTTATTCTGTACCAGGCACTGTTCTAAATTCTTTACAGTAAATTCTCCCAATAACTCTACAACATGGATAATATCATTATTCCTATTTAGGACATAAGGACACTGAGAGGCAGAAAGGTAGGCAACTTGTCCAACATTATAGCAAGAGTACATGGCAGAGCTGGTATTGGAGTCGAAGCCACCGGCTCCCCTAGCCCATGCTTTAACTCTAAAAGGATGTTTCTTGCAACAATGTTACCAACAATGTTCCAGTTCAGAACTAGAAACCTGTGTGCACAGCCTATGTACACAAACAATTACAGTCATTAGTCACTTAACTACAGGGATATGTTCTGAGAAACATATGGTTTGGTCCTTGTGCAAACATCATAGAATGCACTTACACAAAACTAGATGGTGTGGCCTATTGCTCCTGAGCTATAAACCTGTACGGCATGTTACGTACTGAATACTGTAGGCAATTGTAACATAATGGTAAGTATTTATGTACCTAAACATATCTAAACATCTAAAAGGCACAGTAAAAATATGGTATATAGGATTTTAAAAAAATAGTACACCTGTATAGGGCGCTTGCCATGAGTGGAGCTTGCAGGACTGGAGGCGGGTCTGGGGGAGTCAGTGAGTGAGTGGTGAGTGAATAGGAAGGCCTAGCACATTACCGTACACTACTGTAGGCTTTATAAACTCTGTACACTTAGGCTACACTAAATTTATTAAAAAATAAAGCAATCGTGCTACGATGTTATGATGGCTACGACATCACTAGGTGATAGGAATTTTTCAGCTCCAGTATAATCTTACGGGACCATCTTTGTATACGCAGTTCATTGTTGACTGAAACAGCATTATGTTGTACATTGAGTGTATAAAAGGTTTTGGTAGAACAAAGTAACAACTTCGAATGTGCATGACATAATATTAAGCGGAAAAAAGTGGGACACAGCTTGCCCGACACTGAAATTCCAAAGGAATGTTGAGTCCAAAAGGCAGGAAAGCAAGGGATAGAGCGGACAGAAACACAGAGATTA
>NW_007734237.1:19840-23369 GCF_000696425.1 Galeopterus variegatus | reverse complement strand
TGTAAATTCTTGAAGCTGCTGGCTGGATGGCGGTAGTTCAAGTAAATCCCAAACATCAAAATGCAGAGAAATGCTGCGGGGTATTGGGGAAATGACCCCACTGGCTCTGCAAAATTTTAGCCTAATTTTGTCTTCTGGTGGTGGGCCAGTATGGGGAACCGAACACTTGACCTTGGTGTTACAAAGCTGCACTCTAAACAACTGAACTAACCAGCCAGCCTGCAAACTTTTTTAAGAAACCACTAGTCTACTGAAGTCCTAGTGGTATAAACATGGTCTGTTCTCATGATTCATTCATATAGTCAGTCAACAAATGCCAATTGTGTGCCAGACACTGTCCTAGGCATTCAGAATAAAAAGGAAGTTAAAACAGGCACCATCTCGACTGCCTAGGGTTTAAGCAATTTACTAATTAGTCAATTAGTAAATAAATTTTTATTTATTCCTTCAACAAGAATTTAAAGAACTCACAATGTGATAGGTGTTATACTACGCATGGGATTCAATTGAGGATCAGACACAGGTCACACCTCCTGAAGGCATTATTCTAGAAGGAGAAACAGGAAAAAGAAAAAGTGTTGGGGGTGAGAAATGTTAGGAACAAAATTAAGGTAGAGGAATAGGGCAGGAAGCTATTTTCAATTGTGGTGAGAGATGGTCTCTCTGATGTAAAATTTGAGTAGACTTGAAATAAGAGAATGAGTCATGGTATCATATGAGGCAGTACGATTCCATTGATCTGACATTCTGCAAAAGGCAAAATTAAAGAGACAGGAAACAGATCGAAGGTTGCCAGGGGTTGGCATGGTGGTGACATGCTTAGCCCCAATGAGCATGAGGGAATGTGTGAAGGCTCTGGTGAGTCCATCGGGGTGGTGGTTACGTTACTGTGTGCAGTTGTCCTCATAGAACCTCATAGAACTGTGCAGCAAAAAGTGAATTTAGCTGTATGTAAGTGACTACGTCTTTTAAAAAATGTCTTTGTATGTGAAGGATCTTTGTTGTCTTTGAGGGTTCGGATCCCATGTGGAGACCGGTTCCCGCTCACTGGCTGAGCGCGGTGCGGGCGCAACACCGAGGGTTGCGATCCCGTTACCGGTCAGTAAAAAAAAAAAGACAAAAAAAAAAAAAAAAAAAAAGAAATCACCCTTCCAATGGAAACGTCAGTAAGTTCACACTCTCTATCCCCACCATTTACCAGCACACTTCTTCATGGAAAGATTCATATTGTCTTTCAACACTATTTTTCCACGAACTTTTTGAAGTACTGTCATATTTATCCAACATGCACCGAGAAAGTCCTACTGTGTGCCAAGCTTCAGTATTGACAGGAGCAGAATATGTTGACAAAATGTTCACAGACTCGACCCTCAAGGAACTTGGAGTCTCTTTGAACGATTGTTTGTTCATTCAACAAATAGTAATTACTGAGTGCCTTACAGGGGCCAGGCACAGTTGATGGGCATTGGTGAAAGAGTAGAAAATAAATAATACAATATCCGTACTCTCATGAGGCTTACTTTCTAGTGGGCGAGACAGACAACAAGCAAAACTAGGGTGTTGGTTGGTGACGATTGCCATGACGAACAATAAAGTGAAAGGGGATAGATATCAAAGGGAGTGAGCTATTTTAGATCAAATGGCCAAGGTGGACCTCCCTGGAGTGGAGATATTTGAGCAGCGACTTGAAGGAAGGAAGGAAGACAAAGGGATGGGAGTGAGGGGTGTGAACATTCTAGGCAGAGGGAACAAAAAGTACAAAGGCCCTGAGATAGGAGCATGCTTGCACTGCTTGAGGAACAGCAGGGAGGCCAATGAGGCTGGAGTGAAGGAAGAAATATAAAGAGTAGATAGAAAATAAAGTCCTGGTAACTAGGAGCTCATCAAGTAAGACCTTGGAGCTTGCAACCCAGTGCAAAACCACCCTGATCAAAGGACTGTGAAAGAGTTCAGCTTATTTCCGAAAGGCACCTTTCTTATCCTGGATGAATAGATGAGTGGATGGAAGGATGGATTGATGGACAGATGGATAGATGGGTGGATAAGTGGATGGATAGGTGGGTAGATGTATAGGCTTGACTGGATGTAAGGGTAAACAAATGAATGGAGACTCCCTTATCTCTGCTCTTTCCCCACACTCTTTCCCCCCAAATCTTACCTACTTCCCTGCTTCCAAAATCCTTCTACATCTCGAGAATCCCCAGATCACTATCCTCAGCCCAGACCTCTCTGTTCAACTCCAAATACTTTCCAACTGTAGATTAGACATTCCAAATTGGATGGAGTTTAGCACTTCAAACTCAACAAACTCAAAATTGATCTCATCATCTACAAAATCTGAATCCATCAGCAAGTGAGTTCTGGTCTCTTTCCTGAATCAAATTTAACTTGTCTTGCTTCTACCTAAGTTTCTCTCTTTAATTCTTCCATCTCCAAGGTCACCACCTGCTATGGCTTAAATGTGTACCCCAGAATTCATGTGCCAGAAACTCGATCTCCAAAGCAGAGTTATTGGGAGGTGAGACCTTTAAGGAGGCGTTTAGGTCATGAGGGCTTAGCTCTCATGAATGGATTAATGCTGTTATCGCAGGAATAGGTTCCTTATTAAAGGACGAGTTCAGCCCCCTTTTGTCTCTCTCTTTCACCATCTTTTCTTTCTGCCACAGGATTACACGGCAAGAAGGCCCTTGCCAGAAGCTGACTTCTTGAGGTTGTATTTCCAGCCTCTAGAACCATAAATCAATAAATTTCTGCTCATTATAATCCCAGTCTCAGATATTCTGTTATAGCAGCACAAAATGGACTAAGACATCACCTTAGTTTGCATCATGATTATCTCTTTCTTGGACAATTTGTCTCAAGACTGGATACGGTATGAAAAGAAAATATTAGAATAACTATTGATACCTATTTTTATATATCATCTTTTAAGTTTTTATTTTATGTATATACCATAATATACATAATAAGTGCAATGGTGGAATTTGTATTTCTAAATAAGTAGAAGGAAAAAGTAAGATATATGGAGGAATGTGTCCCCAAACATTTTGCTAATAAGGTATGCAAATGACAGTAGTCTCCCTAATTCCACTATTCCTCACCAACCTATTGACCATTTTCCATCTTTTGAATTTTATTCTTTATTTCCACATGGTGAGCACTTCTCAGCTGATATTTCAGCAGATGTTGTAAATGCCTGGTCAATAACTCTTGGACCCTACCACTCCACTGTTCTTCTAGTGCTTTCCAGTCACCAGCATCTGAATCTCAGGGCCTAGGAGCCACTTTTCTCTCACCCACCACTATGGTTGGCCAGAAATACTGAAGAATTTCAGTATTTCAGTATTTACTCCCTCTGGAGTAGCCCTTCCTCACTGGTGATCGAAGTTGGTGTTTAAATAACCCCAGCTCCCACTTCTCACAATTTTCCAGAATCTCCCTGTGGGGTAAACTCCAGTCATGAACTTTTTTTTTTTTTTCCTTTTTGTCTTTTTTACTGGCCGGTAATGGGATCGCAACCCTCAGTGTT
>NW_007734237.1:16401-19610 GCF_000696425.1 Galeopterus variegatus | reverse complement strand
CGGGAGCACCGCCGCGCTCCCAAGCGGCGCACTCTCCAGTGCGCCACCGGGCCGGCCCCAGTCATGAACTTTTGTAGCTGGTTTAATATGCAACCTTTATCAGCTACCTTCTCTTTCTCCTCTCTCTTCCCAACTTCCCTGCCAGTATTTCTTGCCACATGAATAAACCATTTGCACTCAAGTCTTTGTTTCAAGGTCTGCTTTGGGAGAAACCAAAACTAAGATGTCTTTCAGTTTAAAGGCTTCTCCAGTTTAATGTCCCATCCAGATGATTTTAACCATTATCCCTCCTCTGGAAAGGGTTCCACCTTTGACACAATTATGCAAGAATAAAACCTGGGTGTAAACCTTTCTTTTTCCTCCTCCATATCTCTCTAAATCCAATCAATCACCAAATCGTAGCATTTATTTCTCCAAGATAGCTCTTATATCACACTACACTGCTCATCTTCTCACCTTCTCTTTTGCCTGTTTGATGACTATAGCCTTCTAAGTGGCCTCTCAGGTGGCCTTCTTTCCTCCCTACAATCTGCTCTCCCCATGCAGGATCCTTCACTTTCTCAAAAAAACCTGACCAATTTGCTCCATGCAAAAAAACACCCAATGGATTCCCTTTGCTGTTGGTGGTGGTGGGGTGGGGGTGGAGGGGTACGGGGGTGGCATATGGATGTTTATTGAAAACTTTCAAGAGTCATTTTTT
Source organism: Galeopterus variegatus (assembly GCF_000696425.1). Classification (NCBI taxonomy): domain Eukaryota; kingdom Metazoa; phylum Chordata; class Mammalia; order Dermoptera; family Cynocephalidae; genus Galeopterus; species Galeopterus variegatus. The sequence continues at coordinate 18,910 of NW_007734237.1, read as the reverse complement.
TCCCTAAAAGAATTAGTGTGTATAGAAAATTTCCTAAGAGAAGGACCTCGTTGTGAAACAGAGAATTAACAGTGACTTTCGATGTCTGACATGAATAAAGCATTCTAATTGTTGTACGTAAATGGAAAATAAACAGAAGACCCAGTCTTTGTCTTGTGTGGTATGTATAAACATCTACTTGGTACATTTAACCTTGTGTCTTCAACTGATCTAAAAAGTTCCATTTGAGATGTGGGGCTTGGGTGGAGAATAAAAGATGTTCCATAGGCAATCACCCAGTATCCCAAAATGAGATGGGCCATGCTGTCTATGCAAGTATCTTGATAGATTTATTTTGTTGGTTTCAGACAGAGTCAGAGACAACTGGCAACTGGTTGAAATGGGAAATTTATTCAACCTGACAGCTTTGTGTATGTGAATTTGGTGGGATAACATATCCTAGTTTCCTCAAAATGAGTTTTCACTCATTCTCCTCGATGTGGATTCCCATTTCCAAATTGCCCACAGTTGTTAATGCCATTACTATCCCTCCATGCTCATGACGTTAGTGCCTTACAATCAGCAGCAAGTTCCATAGATTTTCTTAAAAATGTATTCGGAATGTAATGTTGTCTTTCTGCTTTTTAACTATAGCCAGCCTAATCCAGGTCTGTATCATCTCCTATCTAGATGACTGCAATGACTTCATAAATTCCAAACCTTCCTGTAAGTGTGCATACCCAACTTTTTCCACCCAACTTGCTGGCATGCTAGTCATCCAAACAATGTTTTTATCATGATAATCCCTTCCCCATGAGCCTATAGAATCTCTTATGAAATAGGTTTAAATTCTGCTGAGATTCCAAAAAGCCCCTGTAAATCTGTCTTCACATTTTCACTCCCACTAGGGTGTTATCTTTACCTTAATAACCATCCGTTCATGTGTCTGTCCTGAATCTTGTACTCGCTATAATGTCCCTCGTCTTTGCTCTTCACGGTCACCTGGACTGGAATATCCTCTTTATTCCTCTGCCCGAGTTCTACTTCCCCTGAGAAATCCTTCTTCAAGACGCTGGTCCATCCTGATCTCTCCTTTCTCTCTTCCTTCATACTTTCTATTTTGTGTTTTTGTCCTTGTTTTTTTTAATTTTAATTTTTTCATTGTACATGTCTATGGGGTGCAGTTTGTTGTTTCAATACCTGCATATATTGTATAATGATCTAATCAGAAGAGTTAGCATATCTATCACCTAAACAGTTATCACTTCTTTGTGATCTTAATATTCAAGATCCTCTTTTCTGGCTATCTTGAAGTATACGGTACAGTCTTATTAGTTATTGTCCCCCTGGGGCACCAGAATTTATCCTTCCTATCTAACTGTAACTTTGTACCAGTCTTCCAACATTTCCCTGTCCTGCTCCCCTCCCTTTCCCTGCCTCTGGTAACCCCTATTCTACTCTCTATTCTATTTATCTCATTTTTCTCCCTTTTTAATTTATTTTTCTTAATTGACCCATGATAATTGTATATACTTTTTAATTTTTTTATTAACATATTCATTATACAAACCATACTTATTCTTTACGCCCCTTATCCAATCTCTCCCCTCCCCCCCCAATAACCATAGATTTATTCTCTCCATCTGATAGATTAACTGTTCCTCTGATGATTTGTTGCCTAGATGATCTGCTCAGTACTGAGACAGTTGTGATCAAGTCCTCCCCTATTACTGTAAAGCAGATGTATCTTCTGTTACTCTGGAGTGTGCTTTGTGGAGAAAGAGGACGTCTTCTTTTTCTTTTTTGGTCTCTGCTGGTGCCTCTCCTTGTGTCAATGCAGTTGAGAATCTGGGGTGCCATCTGCATGGTGGCTGTGACTGCTGCGATAGAAACTAGCTGCTTTTGCAGCAGCCGTGGCAATTGTGGTGGCTCTGGTGGGCTACCCACGTGGTGATGGTGTTTTTGGTGTGCTCTTTACCTGTTTGTGTCTGGGTTCGGCTTCCCCCGGCTCCATACCTCAGGACTCTGGCAGGGCCCTGGGGCAGTGGCTGATAATTGTATATATTTATGGAATACAACATGATATCTGGGTACATTCATACTGTGTGTAATGATCATATCAGTGTGCTTAGCATTCCATCATCTCAAACGTTTGTCACTTCTTTGAATGAGTAATATTCAACATCATCTTGACTAGATATCCAAAGATACACACTACTTTGTTCTTAACTGTAGAACTGTAGTTTCCCTATATTACTATAGAATACTAGATCTCATTCTTCCTGTCTCTCTAATATTGTATCCACTGACCTCTTTGTCTCCATTTCCCTTTTTCTCCCCCGCCCCCACCAGTCTCTAGCAACCACCATTTTACTCTCTACTTCTATGAGATCTACGTTTTTTTAGCTTCCACCTGTGAGTGAGAACATGTGGTATTTCGCTTTCTGTGCCTGGCTTATTTCATTTAACAATTTTCTCCAAGCTCATCTATGTTGCTGCAAATGGCAGAATTTCATTCTTTTTTATGGCT
>NW_007734237.1:15293-15730 GCF_000696425.1 Galeopterus variegatus | reverse complement strand
TCTATGTTGCTGCAAATGGCAGAATTTCATTCTTTTTTATGGCTGAGTAGTATTCCATTGTCTATACATACCACATTTACTTTATCTAATCATCCATCAGTGAACATTTAAGTTGATTCCAACTCTTAGCTATTGTGAATAGAGCCACAGTAAACATGGGAGTGCAGGTATACCCTGGACTTGTTGATTTTCCATTCCTTCAAATATATACCCAGTAGTGGGATTGCTGGATCGTATGATAGTTCTATCTGTAGTCATTTGAGAAATCTCCATTCTGTTTTCCATAATGGCTGTGCTAATTTACATTCCCACCAACAATGTATATCAGTTCTCCTTTCTCCACATCCTTGCCAGCATTTGTTATTTTCTGTCTTTTTGATAATAGCCATTCTATCAAGTGTGAGATGACTGATGGATTCCCTTTGGCCATAGGGTAA
>NW_007734237.1:2042-14956 GCF_000696425.1 Galeopterus variegatus | reverse complement strand
TGATAATAGCCATTCTATCAAGTGTGAGATGACTGATGGATTCCCTTTGGCCATAGGGTAAGTTTTACTCTACACCATATCCTGTAGGCAATGGTGGCTAAGAAATGTCAACATGGAAGAAATTTAGAGAGGACAACTTTGCTGCAAAGGGAGTCCGTGGATCAGATTTTTAAGATGCAACTGCATTGTGTTCACAATGATTATGCAATCATGCCTTTTATAGGTAGTGAGCAATGTCTACCAACATGTGTGTACATATATATAAATTCAATTATTATGGGACAAAGTGAAATTCTTGTTACTTTAGTGTTGCATGTGGAATGTATTTCAGATGTTCAATTCTACAAACATTTACTGAGCATTTTCTGTGTGCTGGGCAGAATGATAAACATTCGACCATGGCCACTGCCTTAAACAATTAGAAGAGCAAGACTGGATGCTCCTAAAATTAGAAGACAACTTATTTAAGAATGTTCCAGAGATATCACTGGCAAAAAAACTATTAACATTTGACATCTTCTAATATATTGGAAATGGATGTCTCAAAATCATTGGCTATGTTGTGCTTCTTCCAAGAAAGCCATTAAATCCCTTTGATTGTAAAGTTTATAGAGCTTGGGCTCAGTGGGCATTGATCTCATGAATCAGGAGAATGTTTGGAGGTGAAGGTTGGCTGCGGTGTCCTGCAGACCCAGGTCCCATATTAACATCTTACTCTTGTCATCAGTTAGAATCGCTCTTCTCTCTGTACCTTCTTTCCTATTCCCATTAAAGCCTTAAGCATCTCCCACCATGTAGATAAGTCTTAAATCATTTCAGTTCTCTTGGTCCATACAGTCTCCACTGTAGACCAGACAGCCTCCATCTTCCCCTGGAGAATGACATTGGCCAAAATTTGGCCCCTGTGTAGGTCAGGAGCCTTGAGGACATAACATTAAGTGAAATAAACTAGAATAAATATTGTATAATTCCACTTATTTGAGATGTCTAGAGGACTCGAATTCATAGACAGAAAGTAGAATGATGGTTTCCAGGGACTCAAAATGGGTACAGAGTTTCTATTTGTGATGATTAAAAACTTCTGGAGATGGATGGTGGTGATGGTTGTACAGCAGTGTGAATGTACTTAATGCCACTGAATTGTACACAAAGTGGTTAAAATGATAAATCTTATGTAATATCTATTTTACTACAATAAAAAAAGAAAAAAGAAAAAGATGGCATACTCAAAATCAGACAATTTGAGAAGAGTTTATTTTTAAAGGGACTATTTATAAACGTGTGGGTGAGGCATAAGAAAGCCCCTTGAGGGTTTAACAACAGAAGAACTGCTACCACCCCAGGCCCAAAGGACCAAGGGAAGGGGACAGTTACTGAAAAGAGAGAGGGGTGCAGAGAAGGCCACTTGGAGATTAGGTGGACAGACACAGCGGGCATGAGGTGAACGGAGGAATCCGGATGAGTAAATATTCCGATCCCATGTTCATCTCTCCTGATCTCCTGATGGGCACCCTCTCCATCGGCTAAATCTGACTAGAAGCTCAGAACAAGGTGGGGAAGGCCAAAGGACAGTTCTGGAGGGACCAACCAAAGGTATCTGGCACCAGTCCCTTCTCCAATATGGCAGCCTTCCATCCATTCTGCACACACAAAAAACAAATGACACTTACAAAAGGAGATTCTGACCATATCCTCACCTCCCATGCCTGCAAAAATCACCTTGTGCCTCCCCAGTGCCCTCAAGAAAAAGTGCAGTCTCATCACAAGACCAACATTGATGGATGATTTTTTTTAAAAAAATATTCCTTTGAAGTTTGAATTATAGTGACTGATAAGTAAACCAGTGGGTAGTTTGGGCACTTACTAGCTGATAAACTTGATTTTACTTAAAAGTGACACAAACCTGTGTCAAAAAGTGGTAAGGGGTGGAGATGGGATAATTCCATTCCTCCCCCAAAGAGACCAGCAACCAAAAGAAAAAAATGTGGTTGGGAGAGTTCCATTGTTTAAAATGGCAGGCTAGGTTAATTGGACTAACCAACCCTTTAAAAACAACTCCAATTTTAGATAAAATACAAATAAAATTAATTTTTAAGTAATAAAGAGATGACAGAGAAGTGCAGAGAAAATTCTTAGGGGCAGAGAAGAGAGTACAATTCCGGGATACCTAAAAGGCTTCTGTTATGAGAGAAATGGTGATACTGGATTATTAGGATTTGATTAATAATTAGTGACCAACCCAGGTAAGGGATCAGAGGTTTTGATATGGAGCCATTAAGGTGCAATTTCTTTAAGAGAACCCCTCTCATCACATAGGAATCCCAAAGAATTAGACTTCCAGCATAACTGTGAACCAAAATTAAACCTGTAACCCCCCACCCACACACACACCTTTTCTAATCTCAGAGTTTTGCAGGAAAGTGAATATTGCCCTTAAGGGAACATGGGAAAAAAAGAAATGGAAAAACCCAAAGAAGCTGTGGATATAGGGCCATAGATCAGTTCTTCCTAGGATTTGAAACTTGGATACATGTACTTTGGGGAGACCAGGAAAACACAAGCCCTGAACTTTTTAAGGGAACATGGGAAAAAAAGAAATGGAAAAACCCAAAGAAGCTGTGGATATAGGGCCATTGATCAGTTCTTCCTAGGATTTGAAACTTGGATACATGTACTTTGGGGAGACCAGGAAAACACAAGCCCTGAACTTTGTCTACAGTGATCCCCATCTTAGTGCCCACATGTCCATGGCAGAAATAAATGCAAATTCTGCTGTAAAGAGGCAACTTCATCCTTTACCTTAAAGAATCTCCACAAATGATTTTCAAAGGCAATGATCAGAACATGAGGAAGTAAGCTGCCATGTTGTGAGAAGGCCACACAGTAGAAAACTACCAACAGCAAACAGGCAGGGACCTCAGTCCTACAATTTTAAGAAACTGAGTTCTGCCAACCACCTCATGAGCTTGGAAGAGGACTGCAAGCTCCAGAAAAGAATACCGTCCAGCTGACATCTTGACTACAGCCTTGTGAGACTCACAGAAACTGAGTTAATATGTGTAATCATTCAACTCAGGATGATTTGTTACGCAGAAATAGTTAACCAATACATCAAATGAATGGACAAGAATAAACAATTTTTTTAAAAGGGACTTTTTTGTCCAAAGGTAGAATTATTGTTAAATAAACTAATAAACAATTAGCCAAAAGCTGTACTTGACTCCAATATCAGTGACATAAAACCTGTTTTTAGAAGTCAACGGCTAATGAGGAGAGTGGTCATGATTTTATTACTTTTCCAAAGATTTTCACTTAAAGAGAATAACTGGGGAGAACCCACCTTAAAAGAAGAATTTATTTTATAAGCTCCACAGGCAAGTGGCAGTTCAAATGAGACCTATGGAAAAAACCTGGCTCATAAAAGGTCTGACACTGGCCTGAACACTGTGCCTGCATCATCTGAGAGTCTTCCTCACTGAGGAAGGAAGAGTGATCATTTTATTGGGCACAAAGATTTATATTTTTATACATTCATTTATTGAAAAGCAAACACACAGTGTGAATCAGAGCCTGGAAAATTCCAGCCTCTAAGGCTCTCTCTGCTCCCTGACAGCCCATTCCTCTTCCCCAGGCTTGCTGCAGTTTCCATGGCAACACCCTAGGCCCTCTGTGATGCAAAACCAGGTAAAGGCTCTTAAGTGGGATTAGAAGAGCTACTGATGTGAAACCAGCAAGAATGGGGGGAGGGGGCGGGGGGTTGGAGAAGATTCTTAAAGTTGCAGATATCTCACCAGTAGTTCATGCATGTCTTTTTTTATTTTTAATTTTTTATTATAGTAAAATTACATAACATAAAATTTACTACTGCAACCATTTTTAAGTGTACATTTCAGTGGTATTAAGTACATTTACATCACCACCACCCATCTCCAGAACTTTTTCATCCTCCTCAACTGAAATTATACCCATTAAAAACTAACTTCCCATTTCTTCCTCCCCCCAGCCTCTGACAACCACAATGCTACTTTCTGTCCCTATGAATTTGACTCCTCTAGGTACCTCATATAAGTGGAATCCTACAGTATTTGTTTTTTTGTGGCTGGCTTATTTCACTCAGCATAATGTCCTCAAGGTTCATCCATGTTGTAGCATGTGGCAGAATTTCCTTTTGTTTAAGGCACAATTATATTCCACTGTGTGTATGTATATATACATACCATATTTTGCTTATCCATTCATCCATCCATAAACACATGGATCGTTTCCATCTTTTGGCTGTTATGAATAATACTGCTGTGAACACGGGTGTGCAAATATCTGTTTGAGTCCCTTCTTTCAAATCTTTTAGGTATATACCCAGAAGTCAGATGGGTGGGCTAGAGTATTTTATGCTTAATTTTTTTGAGCAACTGCCATACTGTTTTCCACAGCAGCTACACCATCTTACGTTCTCACCAGCAATCATGCATGTCTTTTGTGCCCTTCAAATTGCTTCCTTTGATGAAATCTTTGCAGACGGGCAAAAAGGTGACTCCAGAGCTTCTGCAGACTCCAAGTCATCACAAGTTGAGCAGCTGCAGCAGGTGCCAGTGGCATAAATATCATCTGTCCCCCATCATCTAGTCACTTCATTCATTTAATCACTTATTTATACACTTATTCTCTCAACATGATTTATTGAGTGCTTATTATCTGCTAGCACTGGAATTAGAGTGATGAGCAAAAACAAATCTATACCCTAATTTCATGAAGCTTAAAACACAGTAACTCAGTCATTTACTCCACAAGTATCTGTCAAAAGTCTACTCCGTGCCAGTCACTGTGCGAAAGACCAGAGTATTCAGTGNAAGTATCTGTCAAAAGTCTACTCCGTGCCAGTCACTGTGCGAAAGACCAGAGTATTCAGTGGTGAACAAAACGCCATCCCTTAAGGACATTACAGGGATGTTGTGGGTTGAAGATTAATCACCATGTCCCAACAACAGCAAACACTGCTAGAGTATTTTATGCTTAATTTTTTTGAGCAACTGCCATACTGTTTTCCACAGCAGCTACACCATCTTACGTTCTCACCAGCAATCATGCATGTCTTTTGTGCCCTTCAAATTGCTTCCTTTGATGAAATCTTTGCAGACGGGCAAAAAGGTGACTCCAGAGCTTCTGCAGACTCCAAGTCATCACAAGTTGAGCAGCTGCAGCAGGTGCCAGTGGCATAAATATCATCTGTCCCCCATCATCTAGTCACTTCATTCATTTAATCACTTATTTATACACTTATTCTCTCAACATGATTTATTGAGTGCTTATTATCTGCTAGCACTGGAATTAGAGTGATGAGCAAAAACAAATCTATACCCTAATTTCATGAAGCTTAAAACACAGTAACTCAGTCATTTACTCCACAAGTATCTGTCAAAAGTCTACTCCGTGCCAGTCACTGTGCGAAAGACCAGAGTATTCAGTGATGAACAAAACGCCATCCCTTAAGGACATTACAGGGATGTTGTGGGTTGAAGATTAATCACCATGTCCCAACAACAGCAAACACGGAGTGGGCATGTCCCTAGTGCCAAGCACAGTCCCAGACCCTGAGGATACAGTGGGAAAGAATAGCCAAGCACAGTCTCTGTTTTCACGGAGTCTCTGTTCCAATAAGGTGCAAGACTTACGATATAGAAACAAATCTGTTAGGATGCATCTGGTTCCAAGAAATAAGAAATGCAACTCAATTTGGGTTAAACAATAAGAGAAATGTGTCAGGTGCACATGCTGAAAATACCAGCAATAGTACAAGCTTCATACAGTTTTGTATTTATGGTCATTATTTATTAGACTTTGTAATAATTATGTTGTCTAGTTTTTCTATTTTTTTTTTTTTTTTTTTTGACTGGTAAGGGGATCGCAACCCTTGGCACAGTGTGGTCTGCACCATGCTCAGCCAGTGAGCACACCGGCCATTCCTATATGGGATCTGAACCCGTGGCTTTGGCACTACCAGCACCGAACTCTCCTGAGTGAGCCACGGGACTGGCCCTAGTTTCTCTATTTGATGCTTTGACATTGGAGCCTTGCAGACCCTGGAGGGACTGCCCCTCTTGGGACTACCCAGTTCCTAGAGATAGTAAACCCACCTGTGAGCATGCCTTTCAAAAGCAAACCAACCCATCCAGAACACACACTGAACCACCTCTTTTATCAAACTCTCACATTCGAAGCCACTACCAACCTATCCAAATCACCCCAGTGCCATATAACAGACAACTAAGGACGGCCCCTACACCCCAGAGTCCATTGAAATTATTCAAACTAGTTGACAATAGGCCTGCTTACTCTGCATTACGAATTTCTTCCCATGAAAACCACAACAAAGCCTCCTGCCCGCATTTCCCCTGACCGGCCTCAGTACTTCTTCCCCATGTGGCCCTGCATGGAGTGATATGCCCCCTCTTCTTGGAAACTTCAAGTAACAAATTATCTTTTCAATCCCATTGTCTCCTGATCTGTTAGCCTCAGTGTGCCTGAATAATAATAAAGCCTATATTTTAAAACAGGATTCGGCTCTACTTTTTCCCTGTTAAGCAGAGGGACTCTGCTTCTTGTGGGAAGCAGTCTGCTTTCCTCTGGGGCCCTAATCCTGTCTTCTCTCCAGTTCTGCTTTCTCAAGACATTGATCCTTATTTAAAAGGCAACTTAGGGTCCAGGAAGGAAGAGATGTCCAGGCATTACTCCCAGCTCTGTGTGGTGTGAGTTTGTTATTCTTCCCTTTCTGAAATTGCCTCTTTCTCTGCCCATAGACTGGTTATGCTTGGCTTTCCCTCCTTCTAAAACATCTCTGCCCGTCCAAATACTTTTAAATATAATCCTGGTCTCAAGGAAGAAGACTCCGATTCATTCCTCAGCTCTCTGCTTTCCAAGACATCGGCCTGCTCGTCAGCTCACACATCTAATCAATCTCCTCATTCTAAAGGTCCCACTTCATAAATAATCCTACGATCAGAGAGTCTGCCCTTGTTTCTTAGCTGAAATACTGTATTTGCTTTTCAAAGGGCCATGTCCCTTTTCAACAGAAAATCTGACCATCTCATTCCCATGCTTAATTCTGGAGTGGGTTCTTATTTTTCTTAGGATGAAAATCCCGTTCTTATGGTCTGTAGTCAGTGGTAGCCACAGAATGTCTTTCTGGGAGGGTCTTGAAGTGACAGTCTTGTTGGAAGGAGTGTCCAGGGTATTTGTACAGAAGCTTAGAGTTCTGAAAACCAGCAGTGCTTGCTTTATAGAACCATTGAGAATACCTGATGGATATCAGATCAACTAGGTTATATTAAGCGCCTACTATATACCAGGCCTGTGATCTTTACTTGAGCTGAGATGCTCTCATGTCATAAAATATACTTCAAAATGTAAAAAAAAAATCCAGTGTAACAGATGCCTAGTGTTTAGAATAGGGTTATGCCTCAAATTTACATATCCTCAGCACACTAGTCACTCTGTGTTAGCTTCCTAGGGCTGCTATAACACATTGCTACAAACCGAATGGCTTAACATGACCAGAATAAATTCTTTCACAGTTCTGGAGGCTAGATGTCTGAAATCAAGGTGTTGGCAGGGCTATGCTCTTTCTGAAGCCTCTAGGAGAGAAATCCTGTATTAGTTTTCTGTTGTTTATAACAGAATAATTGAAACTAGGTCATTTATAAATAAATGAAATTTATTTCTTACACTTTGGGAAGCTGGGAAGTTTTGGAATTTTGGTGGGGACTCTGCAGAGTCCCAAGGCAGTGCAAGGTATCATATGGAGAGAGGTCTAAGAGCATGTCAACGTACTTAGTTGTTCTCCTTATAAAGCCACCAGTCCCCACTCCTGTTATAACTCACTCATTCACCAACCCATTAATCTATACATGGATTAATCCACTCATGAGGGCAGAGCTTTCACAATCAAATCACCTCCCAAAGGCCCCACCTCTCAACACTGTCACACTAGGATCAAGCTTTCACATGAGCTTTGGAGGGGACAGTCATTCAGACCATAGCAGAGTCCTTGCCTCTTACAGGTTCTGGTGGTTGCCAGCAATTCTTGGCTTGTGGCCGTAAAACTCCAATCTCTGCCTACATCCTTCTGTCTGTCTACAACTGTCTTCAAATTTCCTTCTTCTTATAAGAACACCAATCATTGGATTAGGGCCCACCCTAATCCAGTATGACCTCATTTTAACTTGTTGACCTCTACCACAAGAGACTGAGTATACAAATGCTCAATGGCCAGACCACATATAAAAATAAAACTCTAACACACAGTCTGCAGCAACCTGTCTAGGAAACTGTGAGATTACGAAAATATATATATTTGGTCTTCATCCTCATCTCCTGACATACAATTCCTAAAATCCTTAGAATCTCCAAAGTGATAAGAATCTTTTGTTTGCTAATAATGGCTGGCAGCCCCTAGGTGGCTTCAGGATGGGGGCTGGTCACAGGAAAGATCAAGAATTGTAAGTCCCACCCTCCCACCTCTGGGGAGGGGAGAGGAACTGAAGGTTAAGTTGATCACCAGTGGCCATGATTTAGTCAATTATTCCTATATGTAACATTCTTCCATTAAAAACCTAAGAGACCTGGGTTCAGAAAGCTTCTGGATAGCTGAGCACACGGAAGTTCCTGGAGGGTGGCATGCCCAGAGAGGACATGGAAGCTCCAGCCCCTTCCCCCATCCCTGGCCCTATGTATCTCTTTGTCTGTATCCTTTGTAATATCCTTTTGAATAAACCAGTAAATGTTAAGTGTTGGAGTGAGCAGATCTGAAGCCATGTTGAGACCTAAAACTGCCTGGACTGCAAAGGGGTTAGAGGAAATTAAAAAGGATAGTTTTTTCTCTCTCCTCTCTTTCTTCCCATCCCCTGACTTTGTTATCTTGCTTGCTAAATAGAAAAACAAGGCTGAGAAGCTAATCAGTACTTGGAAAACTAATAGTTCTTCTGTGAGACTGCAGGGTTTTGAGAAGTGATCAAGGCCAAATGTCTGGAAGCTGACCCTGGGCACCAGCCAAGTCAGCCAGAGCTCTGCCAAGCTGCATAAAAACTTTGCAAAGAAGCTGATTCTACTCCAGAGAAAAATCAAAGTCCTACAGAGCCCTGAGATAACAGCAAAGACAAGAAACCAGATGAGGCCTTGGCGAGACTTTGCACGTGACTCCTAGACACGGACCCCTCCTAGCTCACGTCCCCTTCTCTCCTGCTTTTCACTTCTCACATCTCATTCCCTCACACCCTCTGTAAAAACCTCTCAGTAAATCTAAATCTTTGGGATGGGATAGCCTACCATCTTCTTCAGCTGAATACACTACCTTCCTGTAACATCAACCATTAGATTTCTGAGTCATTTGTTTTCTTTCCTCCCTGACAGGACAGGCAGCCAGACTTAGGTTCAATAACATAAGTGCATGTTTCCATGAGTTCTGTGAGCCACTCAAGCAAATTTACAGAACCCAAGGAAGGGGTTGTGGGAACCCTGATTTATAGCTGGTTGGTCAGAAGTTCCAGAGGCCTGGACTTGAAACTGGGATCTGAAGTGGGGAGCAGTTTTGGGGACTGAGTCCCCAGCCTGTGGAATCTGAACTATCTCGGGGTACATCGTGTCGGAATTGAATCTAAAGGACATCCAGCTGGTGTCCACTGGAGAATTGGTGGCTTGTTTGCCAGTGGAGAGAGATCCCCACACATTTGGTCACAGAAGTCAGAAGTCTGTCTTCTATGTTGATTGTTGCTGAGGGGGAGCAGTTTTGGGGACTGAGTCCCCAGCCTGTGGAATCTGAACTATCTCGGGGTACATCATGTCGGAATTGAATCTAAAGGACATGCAGCTGGTGTCCACTGGAGAATTGGTGGCTTGTTTGCCAGTGGAGAGAGATCCCCACCCATTTGGTCACAGAAGTCAGAAGTCTGTCTTCTATGTTGATTGTTGCTGAATATGAGCATAGAGGGAAAAACACTACAGTGTGTGAGTTTTCCCCCCATTTACAGAAACCAACCCATTATCTACAATAAGGAGCCCAGGAAACTAACCTGCTGTGTTAGACTGCTACCTCTAGTCACAATCCAGGAAGCCAAACAATGACTTCTGTAACAATCAGCCTCAAATGGCCAGGAATTAATTAATAACTGAAAGCTTCCCTAATTCTCACCCCTGCTTCAACTTAGGAGAAATACAAATATGCACCCCTAACCAATCATAAGATGTCCCACTTTTAGGTAGCCCACCTACAGCTTCTCCATGTCAACTGCTTCCAATCCGGGCATTCCTGAAGTTTTTCCTTTTTTTCATTATAAAGCCGTCCCATTCTACTGCCTGCCTTCACATAAGATGTCCCACTTTTAGGTAGCCCACCTACAGCTTCTCCATGTCAACTGCTTCCAATCGGGGCATTCCTGAAGTTTTTCCTTTTTTTCATTATAAAGCCGTCCCATTCTACTGCCTGCCTTCAAGTCTCTGCCAAGCACAAGTGATGGTGACTGACTCCCTTGCTCTATCAAGGTCTGAATAAATGGTCTTTGCCTGTTCTTGTTTGTGTGGTTCTATGGTTTGAATGTTTGTGTCTTCCCAAAATTCATGTATTGAAATCCTAACCTCCAAGGTGATGGCATTTGGAGGTAGGGCCTTAGGGAGGTGATTAGAAATGGAATTTGTGCCCTTAAGAAAAGAGGCCAGAAGAGACCATCACCCCTTCTGCCATGGGAGGTTACAGTGAAAAGATAGCTATTTATGAAGCAGAAAGCAGAATCTTCATCAGACACTGAATTTGCCAGCACCTCGATCTTGGACTTCCCATCTCCAGAATTATAAGAAATAAATTGTTGTTGTTGTATTCTGTTATAGAAGCCCAAATGGTCTAAGAAAGGTGGTCTTCATTTATTTCCATAGCAAAGACCTTATTTCCAAATAAGGTCACATTCATAGGTTCCACATGGACTTGAATTTGGGAGGGGACACTATTCAATCCAGTACATACTCCAAGCACCTCTCACAAAAACATTTCTTCTTTTGGATAAATTCAAGATGTAAATGGGGTGTCATCTATACAGATCTTTATCTTGTGAATGAAAGGAGCATTCTCTCATGGGTCACTAACCCGGGCACTCCTTGGGAGCCCGGGCCCTTGTTAACTTTCTAGAACCTTCTTCTCAGGGACACCAGAGTCCACATAGCAATGTCTCTTCATGTGTAATGTTGGACACGTTACTTAACTTCTCTGTACCTTAGTCTGCTTATCTGGAAAATGGAGATGATAATAGTACCCACCCTCGTACGGGATGATGAGGACTCAATGATTCATATTTGGAAAGTGTTTTGCAGAACTTAGTACATATTATCAACTCTTGCTCCAGCCCTGTCCTGGCTGCTGTGGCCTTTCTTTCCTCTGTGGAAAGGGTAGATCCCTTCTCTCTGGAGCACAGCTCCATCCAAACATATTTGAGTAGGATTGAGCAAGACACCTGTCCCAGCAAAGAGAAATCCCTTTAACCCACTTGTGAAGGCAAAACCTGGGCATCCACCTTGGCTTCTCCCCTAAACCCTCCACACTTAATATCCATCATGAAATCCCAACAACTTGACCTCCAGAACATCTCCTAAAGCTGACCCATCTCTCTTGAGGTCCTGGCCACCACCCTGGTACAGGCCGTCAGCATCTTCTGGCTTCAACTGTTACAACAACTTTCTGAGTGGTCCCCAGAATGTCCTGTGCTTTTGCTGAAATGAATCCTCACACATCGGTTCCCTCTTTCCATTGGATTCTCATTACTTATAGGATAAACACCAAAATCCTGAATTCCTACTTAGCAGATGGTGGAATTCAGAACACACCATCCCCAAATGTGGCACTTTCACATATGAGAAAACAGCAGAAGCAGGAAGGTCACACTCAGTTTCCCCTTGTCCTTCTCCCCTGCAGCAAGTCACAAGACACTCATTCCAGAGGTTCCCTCCTTATTCCCAGAGGAAAGGAACATCCTTATCTCTGATGACAGAGAGAAGAACCTGAACCAGTAGTCATTGCTAAATTCCCTATTTATTACCCATATTTTATACCATCTTTTTCCAATCATACTTCTTAATGACTATCTACTTCTTTATCAAACCTGACATTAAAACACACAGGTTTCCCTGTTTCTTGGGTTCTTCATTTTCTTATGAGGGCTCTCATGTCAAAACATGTTAAGTAAATTTGTGTCCTTTTCTCTTGTTCATCTGTCTTTTGTTCTAGAGGCCTCAGCCATGAACCTAGTGATGGGTGAGGAAAAGAAATTTTTTCTTCCCCGCAGAGGTAAACGTGTCACTGGTGTGGCCAGGGGATTTGTCTTGGAGCTGCATTTACATTTTCTTAACTATTGTGCAGTGCTGCCTAGTGTAATTCATAAAAATAAAAATGATTATTAATGTGTGCATATAGATGCATATATACAAGGGGCCTTCAAAAAGTTCATGGAAATTTTTTTTATTATCTTTTAATTCTATTTTTTCCATGAACTTTTAAAAGTACATCATATATTATATATGCAGAGATATATATACATGCACAGAGTTTCAGTTAACAAAGTACAGAATTTAAATCCTTCTAAATACTTTACAGTTACATATGGAACGTATTTGGGGAACTCGGTTTAGAAGGAATTTGCTGAGCACATACTGCTGCTCTTCTGTGAGACTGTTGCAGAGGAGGCCACAGGCTCAAATTTTAAAATAAGCCTTTGTTGTTTAGAAGTACAGTGCAGGAAGGAAGGAGAGGGCTGAGGGGCTAAAGGCTGGAAACCTCACAACCCCAGCTTTTTAACACATCAAAATGAGTGTCTTTCTTCTCTGTCTTAATATTCACAAGACCCCCCTCCACACATATACACACACACACAGTTCCAGGAATT
>NW_007734237.1:0-1115 GCF_000696425.1 Galeopterus variegatus | reverse complement strand
TAAGACCCTCTCTATCTGGCCAAACTTCTCCGTCCCCAGGGCCACCTCTCCATTCCTGGCTGGTATTTCCTCTCCCCTCTCTGACGACCTTCACCACCTAAATGATCTTTCCATTTTGAATCCTGCCGTCCTTCATTTGCTCTATACTTGGAGCCACAGTGACTTTTATAAAAGGCAAATCTGATCATGCCAGTTTCCTTTCCCTAGTTAACACTTTCCCACTACCCTCTAGATGAAGTCTGAGCTCCTTGCAATGGGCTCTGGGGCCCTTCACCTTTGACTTCATCCCTCTTTACTCTTCTCCTGACCCACTGGGCTCCAGTAATACTGAGATGTCTATACTCATGGTGGCCACTGCCTCACTCCTCATTTCTCATTCTCTCTTCTCCCAACTCCAATCAGGTTTTCACCACATTACTCCGTGAAGCTGCATTTGTCGAGAGTCGATGACCTCCACATTCTTAAATTCAGTGGCTACTTCCACATCCTCCTGTTATCAAATGTTTGAACTGCTCACTTCCTCCTGCTCTTAATATCAGGGACACTAAATTCTCTGTGGTCTTCGTTTCACTTCACTAGTTACCTCCTTCTAGGTACCCACCTTCTCTGCTCCACCTGTGAGCCAATAATTATGTTGTCTAGTTTTTCTATTTTTTTTTTTTTTTTGACCGGTAAGGGGATCGCAACCCTTGGCTTGGTGTTGTCAGCACCACGGTCTCCCCATTGAGCCAACCGGCCATCCCTATATGGGATCCGAACCTGTGGCCTTGGTGTTATCAGCACCGCATTCTCCTGAGTGAGCCACAGGCCGGCCCTACATTTGTCATTTACCGTTGCAGAACAAGTAACCCCAAAGCTTCGTAGTTTAAAATAACAGTCAATATTTATTTTCTCACACAGTTTCTGTGGGTCTGGGAATTGGGAGTGGTTTAGTGGAGTGGCTCAGAGTGTCTCATGAGGCTGCTGTTAAGATGTCACCTGGGGCTGCAGTCATCCGAAGACTTGACTGGGGCCAGATGATCCCCTTCTGAGGTGGCTTACTCACACTCCTGGCAAGTTAGTGCTGACCATTTCTCAATTCCTGGTCATGTGGAGCTCTCCATAGTGCCTTTCTA
>NW_007734236.1:95236-96779 GCF_000696425.1 Galeopterus variegatus | reverse complement strand
TCTCCATAGCTCCTGCAAAATCTGGGAAGGGCAGGCAGGAATCTGGTCCTGAGAATCAGAGGAACAGGCAGAAAGTTGTTCTGAGAGATAATTCCGGGCTTCTGGAACCCTGATATTTGGCCACCAAAAACAAAGCAAGGGTCCATTTGGTGAAATCAGGATGCAAAGAAAGACCTACGTCACTGCAAAGGAGATTAATACAGAGTGGCTCAGCTAAGCATGTAGGTTCTTATTGTTTATTATTATTAGAGGCTTAATAATTTCCACAGGCTAGGATAAGTTAAACCTGCAGGTGTCATTGAAATAAACCTAGCTGTGGATTTGAAGAGCTGTGAGGGGCCAAGGAGCTAAGCCACCTTGGCTTCTTGAATGTAACTGAATGACACTTGTAGCTATGTTAGATTCTTGAATAAAGCTGGACAAAACTCTAACTTCTGAGGTATTTTGAAGAACTATCCATTGCTTTTTAGATAGGAAGGCAAAGGGTATAAATTAGTAACAGAATCAAAGTCGAAAGATTTCTAAAGAAGGAGAAGAAAATGAGAGTTAAGTCTTCAGAAGCTTGTTATAAAAATCAGTGAAGGTACCCAGAGTTTCAGTTGAGGAAGATGCAAAGGTTCTGGAGATGAATGGTGGTGACAGGTGCACAACAGTGTGAACGCATTTAATGCCACAGAGCTGAATGCTTAAAAATGGTTAAAATGGCAAATTTTATGAATAAATATAATTTTTACCAGAATAAATATAATTTAAAAAAAANAAAAAAAATCAAGATTCAAATAAGTAAATAGAGTTCAGAAGCAGTTATGGTATATTAAAAACTTTGTATATGCCAGTTGTTAATATTTAGTTATGTTAAAGCAATGCAGCTTTCGGTGAGCCTATTAATGTTAAATATTGAGTATGTCACCAAGATGGTGGAATAGATGATCTCCAGCATTACTCCCCTCTGCAACAGATCGACTTGCAACTATTAAAACACAAAAACTGCCATCCTGGAATAACTGGAACTTGGGGGACGAGGAGAGACCTGCAGAGTCTGTGAAGGCATGGTAGGTTGTGGCGAGTGTGAGGAGAGATCACTCTGAATCAGACCAAGCCCCAGCCCCTCCCTGGGCCAGCATCACACAGCCCATGAAGCAGCTTCCAGCTCATGGCAAAGCTGTGGCAGCATTCTTCATGTGAAGCTACTTGGGGTCTGCAGAGAAGAACAGTGCTGTGGCTCCTGGAAAAAAGAAAAAAAAATATATATATCACTTATGTCTTTACTGTGAAGACTAAAGGACAAACCCAACAATATAATAACAAACTCAGCAATCATATCAGAGATAGGCAACATGTTCTTTGTCAACCTCATTGTAACCATAAAGCAAAAATCTTCAACAGACATACCAATGATGAATAGAGAGAGATCAAAATATACTGCTAGAGAAAACCACTGAATAACAAAGGAGGACAGTAGGATGGGGAAAAGGATCTACAAAACACCCAGAGAAAAAAATAACAAAAGTGCAGTAATGAGTCCCTGTATATCAATAATAAC
>NW_007734236.1:91884-93729 GCF_000696425.1 Galeopterus variegatus | reverse complement strand
CAGTGAATGGGTCAAAGAAGAAATCAAAAAGGAAATTTAAAAATTCCTGGACAATCAAAAATAAAAACACAGCATACCAGAACCTATGGGATGCAGCAAAACAGTTCTAAGATGGAAGTTTGTAGCAGTAAATGCTCACATCAAAAAAGAAAGATTTCAAGTAAATAATCTAACATTACACCTCAAGGAAATAGAATGTTAAATATAAATATTTTTCCAGTTTACTCATGTCTGAGACTATTTATTAGATCTTGAAATTTTCATTGTTCAAGTTAGGGTAAGTAAAAAAAACCAAAACACCAAAGTAATACAAAACAAAACATAAATTAATTAAATAAAATAAATCTGTGTGACAGTGACACTCAGGAGAGCAACAGGGAAACCCAGCCTCAGCCCCATGTTCTGTTAAGAGCTTCCATTCCTCACAGGCTCTGGGACTGGCTGCCCTGACCACCTGCTACTTTCTACCAGGTGTTCTTTTTCCCCTGGTCTGTTTTGGAACAGAAATTAGATGCATAACCACCTTCTTACACTACTGTTACCAAAGCAAGCACAGAGATGTTTGTTTAAGTAATTTTAAATGTTGGAGACTGCAGATAAAGGGCCTTGCCACACCTGCCCTTCTCTGTTCACACCTGTGCTAGGTAGTCAGTCTCGAAGATGGCCCCTCATGACCTGCATCTGCTGCTCCTCACATCCTTGTGTATTTCTCTTTCCTGGAGCACGGGTTGGACCCTTGACTGCTCCAAATGAAGAAAATACAACAATAGTGATCGGTTGCAGCTACCAAGATTAGGCTACAAGAAGACTGCAACTTCTGTTTGGAGCTTCCTTTCTCACTCTCTTGCTGGCTTGTTACAAACAAAGGCAGCTGCCAAGACGTGAGCTGCCCAATAGGGAGGCCCATGTGGCCAGGAGTCAATATCTACCACCAACCAGCTGCCACTGAGGAAGGGAGGCCTGCAGATAGCCAGGAGAGTGAGGTTGGAAGTGGGTCCTCCCTGCAGCCCCTGCTAATACCTATGAGATATTATAAGCTACAGGCATCGAGTTGAGCCACACCCATATTCCTGACCCACAGAAAACATGAGATACGAATTTTTGGTTGTTTTAAGCCACTAAATTTTGGAATTTTTTTTTTNAAACACCCAGAGAAAAAAATAACAAAAGTGCAGTAATGAGTCCCTGTATATCAATAATAACTCTAAGTGCAAATGGATTCAATTCCTCAATTAAAAGACACAGAATGTCTTTGGATTATAAAACAGAACCAACCATATGCTGCCTACAAGAAACTCACTTCACCTATAAAGACACACATCAATTGAAAGTAAATGGATGGAAAAAGATATTTCATGCAAATGGAGACCAAAAAAGAGCAGGACTAGCTATACCTATATCAGAGAAAATAGACTTCAAGCCAAGGAAAGTAAAAAAATATATAAGGAAGTTCATTACATAATGATAAAGGGGATCAATTCAATAAGAAGTTATAACAATTCTAAATATATATGCACCCAGATATATAAAGAAATTACCAATAGACCTAATGAGATGTATAGATTCCAACATAACGATAGCTGGAGACTTTAATACTCTACTTTCAACAAAGAACAGATCATCCAGACAGAAAATTAACCAGGAAATATCAATCTCCACTCTAGACCAATTGCATCTAACAGACATTTATAGAATATCCCATCTGACAGGTGCAGAATACAAATTCTTCTCAGCAGCACATGGAAAATTCTCTAGTACAGACCATATGTTAGGTCAGAAAACAAATCATAAATTTTAAAAATTGAAATCATATCAACTATCATGTCCACCCATAACAGAATAACA
>NW_007734236.1:88754-89929 GCF_000696425.1 Galeopterus variegatus | reverse complement strand
TTTTTTTTTTCCCACAGGAACAAATAACTAATACACACAGGACAGTGTATATGGGTGATTCCCAAGCAGGAAAGGGGCAAAAGCACCCCACTGCTTATCAAAAAGGTATTAAGGTGAAGACAGCTGGAAGTCCACCAAAATCCATGATGAGCTTCTATAGTGTAGAATTCTTGCTGGAAGAGAAGCCAGAGACTAGTTTTCCAGCCCCACCTCCTCCTCTTCACTTCTGCAAGGGACCATGTGACTAGTTCTCACCACAGGAACAAATACATGTGAGAGTGATATGTGACACTTCTAAGCCTAGGGGCTAAGACACAGATGTGCCATCTCTTCCCTCTTTGCCATGCTGGGTTCCGAAAGACCATGACTCAGAGCAGTGCTGACTCACTCATGGAGAACAGGAGCATTTGTTCTGGACCAGAAATGAACTTTGAATGGGCTAAGCCACTGATATGTTGGGGTTTCACATTTTTTTGTTGTTGTTGTTACAGCAGCTGGCATTACTCTATAGAATACAGGAATACAGGAGCATAGCTTAAAACACTGGGATGAGACACAGTCTGCATGGAAACTGTCCACATACTTGGCAATGTCTAAAGGTGAAAGTCAAATACTTTTACATTTCAGAGTAATACCCAGATTCTCCTAGGTAGGTGTGTTCTCTAGGGTAAGACAGAGAGAGAGGGAAAAAAATAAGGGTTAGGGTTGGAGATATAACTACATTCAGCATAATCACATCAGGAGGGAAATGAGAAACAAAAAACTTTGTGTGGCTCTTTTTTTTTATCTCTGTTTCTTTACTACAAAACGCTTGTTAAGTACAGGAGAATGTGGGCGGATTAGTATTTGGAAGTGACGCACATAAGACCAAAAAGGAAAGGGAGAGAGAAGGAGAGACAGAGAAGGAAATTGTGTAGGGAGAGAGAGAAGTGGATAAAAAAAAAGGAAAGATAAAAAGACAATAGGATGGGGGAGGTCAAATATATTAGGTAAATAATCTTCTATTTTAGCAACATTGAACATTTCATAAACTGTTTCTGAAAAACTCTTCAACTGAGGTTCTTAACTTGGGGTTTAAAAAGGAGTTTCAAAGAGGTCTGTGAATCCCTTAGATTTTTTTACCAAACGTCAATGTTTATACACACAGCTGTTTCTGTGGGATTGGTGACTGCTTG
>NW_007734236.1:87576-88463 GCF_000696425.1 Galeopterus variegatus | reverse complement strand
ATTAGGTAAATAATCTTCTATTTTAGCAACATTGAACATTTCATAAACTGTTTCTGAAAAATTCTTCAACTGAGGTTCTTAACTTGGGGTTTAAAAAGGAGTTTCAAAGAGGTCTGTGAATCCCTTAGATTTTTTTTACCAAACGTCAATGTTTATACACACAGCTGTTTCTGTGGGATTGGTGACTGCTTGAAAGTTTTAGAACCACTTCTTTAATGTTACTCTGGCCATATTATTTGAAGCATTTTGATTTAATCTTGTTCTTGTCAATTTTTTTCACCCCCTTAAAAGTTATTACCAAAGGAAAATTTTATAAAAGCCGTATGAAGAATGTGTTTTTAAAAGTGGGTTGTATGGATTTGAACAATGATCATTCTGTCTGCCCATATGTTGCTTTCTTAGATCACAAACTTGATTAAAACAGAAACCGTACCTTTCTTGAAATACTTGTTATCAGAATACCCAAAACCAGGTTGCTTGCAGGAGGGAGCATAAAAAAATGTGACTGGTTCCTTCTGAGAAAGTATCTAATCCAATTCACTCAGGAGTCAATGGAAATACTAGAAATAAAAACTGCATTTTCTGTTTCACTGCCTAGTTAATAAACTTTGACAGACACACATAATTATTTTAAATGTAGAAAGATAAAATGGTGAATGAGAGAAAAGAACTGATAAGATGTTATTGATTTAAATAAGGAAACTAATCTTATGTGATGAACGTATTGCACATAGAAGCAAGACAGAAATATGATGATTCTTTCATCCCTATGAAGGGTGGCCTATTTAAAAGGAGGCTCAGGTATGGAGATAGCAAGTCGTGTCTTCTGTGCATGTCATGTTTTATTGACACTGCTCCTTTTTTTTTTTTTTTTTTTTCCTTTTTTG
>NW_007734236.1:83283-86720 GCF_000696425.1 Galeopterus variegatus | reverse complement strand
TCCTTTTTGTGACCGGTAAGGGGATCACAACCCTTGGCTTGGTGTCGTCCACACCGCGCTCAGCCAGTGAGTGCACCGGCCATCCCTATATAGGATCCAAACCCACGGCAGGAGCGTTGCTGCGCTCCCAGCACTGCACTCTCCCAAGTGAGCCACAGGATCGGCCCTGATTGATACTGTTCCTAATCTGGATTTTGTTCCACTGGCTTGGATGTCTTCTACCAGCCCAAGTTTTTTGAGGAAACCTGGAACAAACAGGATTGTTGGTATTATTTCAGTACTAGATCAATTAAAGTCTCTTTTCTCCTGGAAAGATTAAATGACACATTTGCTGGTGATTGTCAAATAAACAACATGAAAATTAACCAATATTATTATTTCAAGCCTTCTTGAATAAGATACTGAAAAGGAAATGAACATCTGGATGGGGATTTAGGTAAAATTTATGAAAACAAATTAGTTACAAATTAGTTTTATTAGCAGATTATTTTTTAAATTGTAGTTTGTCATAAGTAAAGCAGTTCTGCCACTCACTCATTTTGGTTGGGCCATTTTTATTATGTTGATGGGCTTGGTGATGAGAAAGCTTTAAGGGGACCATGAAGTGCTAGATTTGGGGTTCTGATCAACCTATATCCAGTAGATGATTCCAAATGTCAACAATTAGAATTTAGGCTGAACATGATACCAGTAGCTTTCTAGGGATCTACTGGTGAAACTTGACGTGTGGGGGAAAGCGAGGGGGAGATGAAGAAACCAGGATGATGTTTCATTCACCTGCCTCATCTCAGTGATTAGGCTTGAACACTACAAGGACCACAGCAAACAGGAAGATCCAGATTGTGGAAGAGGTTTTATGAAGCACAGGACACCAGCAGCTCAGCTCTGGGGTGTATGTAGCAAAGTGCAACACAATTAGAGAGAAACACATCTCATTTCTGAAAAGAGCTAACTATGATTGAGCTTGTGTGAAGAGGACCAAAGAGGAGGCAGTGCCTCTTGGCATCCTGCAAATGTGCAGTTTGAAGATGCCCTGGGACTGCATCCCTGGCAGGGGAGCAGTATGCCCATTGACGGCATCTCCAGCCATGTCCTGGCAAGGCACATCCCCTAAGCATATCTGAAATACCTAGGGGATGGGAGAAGCAGGACAGGAAAGAGTGAGATCTCACAGAGGGCTCTTGACACAGAAGGCTGTATTGCCTTTAGGCAGGGGAGTTGGCTCCAAGACCTTCTCACTAGTTTGTCAAGTCAGCCATTATTTCAGGGCCTCCAGGCACTTGGAGAGCGGGTGAAACAGCTTAGCTAGGCCAAAGACCATCCTCTGAAGAAAGTTGCAAGCATGAGCCCTTAGAAGCAAAGCCCTCAGAAGCTGGGGTGGGCGTGCAGAAAACTGTCAAACAGACTCAGACTCGGTGGGCTGGGGCTGACTTTGGAGAAAACAGCATGGGTGCCAAGGGCCTGCAGTTCTTCAGGTGAAGGCTAGTAAACCTGTGTAACTTCAGTGTTAGTTTAAATATGACCTCATTTATATTTGCAAAGTGGTGAAGGCTTGATGGGTTACATATGGATCAATGAATTTCAGAACTGGAAGGGACCTCCTGCATGATCTAGTGAAAACTTCTTTTCTCCCATTTCGCAGTGGAGATACTGAAGGACCAAGAAAGATAAATGATTTTCCAAAAGCCAGATAGCTAACTAGTGGCAAAGACAGGAGTAAATTAAAGTTTTCTGGTCTCAAACCATTGTTTTTTCCCAATTGCACAGGACACATTACAATACAGAAGCATTTTGTAATTTGAGGATTTGCAATTCCTGCCTAGAAAACATGTCAGGATTGCTGTGCTGTCCTTCATACAGTATGGTGGAGCTTTGTCACGACTCTTACACGTGCTCTACTCCTGTTCACATTACTGCATTATTTAATATTATTCTGAATATGAACTATCTTATTTTATCTGCATTTACCAGCATTTCTTCTGGTAAGATATGAGGAAAATGCAAAGCTCAAATTGCTGGTTCTGTGGAATGAGGGTAATAAAGAAAGCCATATTTCCTTTTCCTCCTGGGGCCAGATTTGCTAGAATAAAGTCCTTTATTTCCCTTTCGGAAAATTGGGCAGCCCATGTCTGATGTCCAGCCCACTGCTTCCCTGAGCTCTGATAGAGGTTGTTACATAGTTTATCAAGCTTACTTCTCTCAAAAGCCGAAGGCAACACAGTGGTACCTTCTGTAATGTTATGTGGAAGGCATTGAGAAAAAAGGTGATTTTGAAGCTGTAGTTTGGTTGTGGCAGGTCCTACAAGGCAGCAGTGGCTTCGGGTATTAGGGCTAGTAGGTTGCTCTGTGCAGCACAGAATGACGACAGAGACTGAAGTGTTCTGGGCCAATGCCCGGGAGGAAAGGCCAGCAGAATAGCAAAAATAACCCTGCTGAGTGACCCTGAAATGCCTGGTGCACAGCCACATTCTTCTCAAGGTGAGCCTGGCTTTTCCCTGCCCCAGTCATCACGTGGGCTGAGAGGGAACTCTCTGTGGTGTCAAGACTATTCTTAGGCCTGATTCAAAGGGAACATATGAGGTCACAGAAAGTAGGTACCCTTTTGAATTCCAAATCTGTCACTGGCTCTAAGATATTATCATTTAGATATGTCCTGCTTCAGCTTACCCGTTTTATAGTGTAGAGTGCACGAATAGGATGAAAACCTGTGCTAGAATGTTACATACATCATACACAGACACATGTATATTTGTAAATTACACACATATGTAGCTTGATCGAGATGGAACAATCCTAGTATCAGAAATTTAGAAATTCTAACTCTACTTGGAGAGTGCCAATCCTCCAAATTTTTCTCTACAGTTTCTTTATTCTATCTTCTATTTCCTCCTTTGATGTTTTTTGTGTGTGCTGAATGCTGCAATCATTTTCTTACTTTATCGTTTTTATTTTTATTTTTTAGGTTTGTGTGTGTGCTGAATGCTGCAATCATTTTCTTACTTTATCGTTTTTATTTTTATTTTTTAGGTAGAAAATATGTTTGTAAGATCTCTATATTCGTGTATGAAGAAATGAATCCTGTCTCTAATAATCATCTTGAATCTTCAAGAAAGTTTAGGTTCTCAGTACATTTTATTAAGACAGGTAGCTTTATAATAAAGTTTAGAATATGTGTGATAAAAATGATTAATAATAAATAAAGTGTTTGGGTTTGGGGCAGTCACATTCCGTTATCTAGAATAATCCAGTTTTGTAGTACACTTTGATTCTATGCCATGATGGAGAGATGAGACCATATTGTAATTGAATTGAAATTTCTACTTAGATTTAGAAATAATGGGATTTTTTAAAAAAGATACCATTAGAAGAAAATAGAATATATATTCAAGAAGTAAAACTCAAGAGAAGATTGAGAGAGTGAGTGGATGTTAAGGATG
>NW_007734236.1:78680-82841 GCF_000696425.1 Galeopterus variegatus | reverse complement strand
GGTCACAAAAAAGACAAAAAAAAGAAAAAAAGCAGTAGATTCTGATTCATCTAAGATGTTGTTATTTCAATTGTGGGTCACAACCTTTAGCAGATTAAAAAATCAAATTAGTGAGTCATATTATCATTTTTCAAATGGCATATGATAGGAAATATAAGATGTTACATATAATCTAAAGTAAAGGTTAAAAAACTGTCACGAAAGTTTTTAAAAAAATAATTATGTATACCTACGTACTGGATTTCAATGTGAAAACATTTCTATTGTGGGTCATAGTCGAAGAGTTTGAAAGCCTTTGGTGTGAGCCAATCATCTCACCCGTTTCCCTTGTGATCGGTTTATGTGAGGATGCACAACGGAAATTTAAACAGTGAGCTTTGAGGGCAAGTTTACTAAATGTCAACCAAAAAATTTTATTTGTGAATTATAGAAGTCACTGGGTAAGAGACAGTCCCATTTCTTCCTCTATATGTTTTCATGAACAAATTTGATTACCCAGAACTGCTGCACTATTTTACAGACACAGCATGGCCTTTCCTGTGGAAGAGCCAACCTCCTTAGTATGACAAAGCTGAAAGATAGAATGAATCCAACTTCTTAATAATGTCATTGAGCTGCCAATTGCACTCTGGTGCTTTCTTACCTCTGAACCTCTTGTTATGAGATAACACATGTTTCGGACTATTTAAGCCACTTGGCATTGGGTTTCCTTTTTTTTTCAGCTTAAAGCATCCTAAATGATGCAACTATCTTCTTACGTACTGGTGCAGACATTGAGACTATGACTAGTTTATTGGATACAGTCTGCATCATATCATGTATGAGGTTCAAAGTGCTGGCCATATATCTGTGAAGGAGATAAATAAGGCCACTGCCCTCAATGGTTTATATTCTAATGATGTAGACAAGTAATAGATAGTTAAACAAATAAATGCATTTGGATTATGATTAATCCTCTGAAGGCAATAAATAGAATGACATGATCGAGTGATTTATTTGTCTAACAGGTGCTTCTTTAAAAAGAATGATTACTAGAGTGGCCTTTCAGAGGAGGAAGAGGCATTGGAACTGAGACTTAAAAGACAAGTCAATCATGGGAAGAGTGAGGGAAGGATCATCCCAGAAAGAGGGACAATAAAAATTACAGGCTGTCTTGCTAGGAGAGTGTACTCACACATTTTCTATTTTTAAACATTCAATTCTGGAAAGTTTGCGACCACAGCAAAACTTTTCTGTTAATCCCTTGATATAAACTCTATATCTCCTAGAATGTACACTCCAAATACTAGAACTTACTGGATTATCTTTCACTAGACTGGTTAGGCCTTAGTTTACTGGATTATCCCTTAGAACTGAGTCTTGTCCTCTGAGCAGTCAGCTTAATACGTGGACATCAGAAGGGTTCAATGTTTGTTAAATACATGAATTAATGAATGAAAACTTGTAGAGATTTTATCCATTTGATAATGACTGATGGCCTGTGAAAAACTCAAAGTCTCAGAAAGTTTTTACAGGCCATGATGGTACACTGCCATCTAACCACAGACAAGAACCCGAAGATATGGTTGTGATTCCCCCTAATGATTACCATTTAAGGTGTGTTATTGTATAAAAAAAATAGTTTGACAAAGCCTGTATCAAATGTTAATGATAGATATCACTGGATTAAGAGATATTTCTTTATGATTTATGGTAATTTAATTTTATCTCATTTTCTGGTTTTATAAAATTACAGTGCATTATATATTTTGAGTGTTAAAAGATAGTAATTCTGTGTTAGAATAGGATCTTGTGTATTGAGTGACTTGCTAATCCCTGGTAACTAGAAGTTCTGAAATAACTTCTAATTCCCACTTTTCTTCCATGTCTGAGTAAGTGATTGCTCTTAGTGGTCTTAACTGTTTACCTAATATCCAACTTTGAAATGACAATGACCAAGTTTATTGAGATTTTATATTGGTTTGTGTCCCTCACTAAGTTACAAAACCTTTTAATACAAGATGTAGATCTTATTGTATTTTTACTCCAGTGTATACCATATGGTCAGACAGAATATGCTGAGGTCTCAATAAACCAAAATGAAAAAAAAGATAAAAACCAAATTCCCTCTTGAATCAAATTGTCTTATTTTTATACTCCTGGCTGAGCTTCTCTATAGGCTCTGTTTTTTCTCATCTACATTCTTGCAGCAAATTCCTCCCTCTCTTTCTTGACTCTCCCTCCTCCAGCCCGACCATCATTCATCACTTCTTAGTATTATTGGATAATGTAGTAAGGGTTTAAAGTTGGACATTTGAATTTTAGCTGTAACGTTCATTAGCCATGTGATCTTTAACAAATTCCTTAGCTTCTCTGAGCCATAAGATAATTTGAAAGAGGAATTTTGAAACCTAAATACTTTATAAAGGGGAAAGACAAATATGAGCTATGTGATAAGATTATTCCATTTATTTAAATACCTTATAATTTTCATTTTTACCTATTTTTTCTATCATTCTTCACTTTCTAAGTTAAAACTTGTAATAAGGCTTCCAAAATCTTTCATGTTTTAAGTCTCACCTGGATGAGAGCCCTCTATATCAGAAGCTCTGTCCTGATTTCAGTTCTGCCTAAGACCAAATGGTTAACTTATCTAATTTAGGAATTTAATTAGCAGATCCATCTGGGCAGTAGACCAAAGCTATGTTCTCTATCTGTCCATTATAAGTAATGAAAGTGATATTTTGACCCCTTTAAAAAATGTTTTACTTTTTCAGATGTGAGGTAAGGAAAAGTGTTATTATTTATTGAAGACTTTTTGAAAGTTCCAATAGCTGCCATTTACTGTATGTTTACATGTATCTACAGTGGTGATACATGTTTTAGATACATTATCTTCACAGAGATAATAATTATCTAAAGGCTTGTTTTAAAAAAAATAAACAGATTTCCATTTCCCAATTCAGATCTATGAATCGGATTTTTTCTAAGAAAGAGGTCTAATAGTCTATTTATTTAACACATACTCTAGGGGAGCTTCATTTTCAGGGAAGATTTGGGAAACGATAAATTATCAAGTTTAATATTTATACCAGAATGGATCAAAGAAAGCTCTTTATAAAGAAAAAGAATTGCAACTCTGTCAGGAACAATAAAAGATCTGAGATTTTACCCTACTTGCAAGTTAACAAGTCAACCTTCCATAGTTTCATGTATGCTGGCAGAAAACACAAGACTCCCAGTTCAGAGTCAGAGGACATTTTGTTACTCACAGAAATAGCAGTAGCAAGAGTGTCAGAATTTTCTTCTGCAAGTCCTTAAGCCCCACTTTACATAGAGTGGTAAGATACAAAAGAGAGTCATGTGATGCCTGCACAAATAATGGGTTGTGTTATAGAAGAACCCAGAACTTTTCTCCAGAAGGAGACATTATCTATATCTTTCTAGGCTTTTTGCTCTGCAAAAACAGTCCTTAAGCCCCACTTTACATAGAGTGGTAAGATACAAAAGAGAGTCATGTGATGCCTGCACAAATAATGGGTTGTGTTATAGAAGAACTCAGAACTTTTCTCCAGAAGGAGACATTATCTATATCTTTCTAGGCTTTTTGCTCTGCAAAAATACTTGAAACAATAGTCTGGAGCAAAAGCAGTCAGTACCCTTGCACCTAAGATATGTAGGAACACAAAAGAGTCAGAGAATTGTCCCTCAATAGGCCGTGCTCTGATATGTCAAGTAAAAGGAATACATTAAATAAAGGCCCAGAGAGGAAAGGATGGAAAATATAAAGACAACAGCCACAAATTCTTGTTTTTCAGGAGGCCAGAATGCATATGAATTGTGTTTACTTTCAATACATTGAATAGTT
This sequence comes from Galeopterus variegatus, assembly GCF_000696425.1. Classification (NCBI taxonomy): domain Eukaryota; kingdom Metazoa; phylum Chordata; class Mammalia; order Dermoptera; family Cynocephalidae; genus Galeopterus; species Galeopterus variegatus. The sequence goes on along the minus strand of NW_007734236.1, from coordinate 78,994 downwards.
CATGTGAAGAGCTTCAGATAACTGAATTTGGTTCCTACCATTAAGGCTTTCTGTAGAGCATAAGTCACCATGAAAGTAACTTATGTAAGGCTAAGAATGGCCACATAACCATAGGGTCATAAGGCTAAGGCTAACTACATTAAAAATCCGTAACTAAAAATGAATGTCTTTTAAAAAAAAATTATCAATATACAGTGTAGTTGATTTTAGTGTCCCTTTAACAATTCCTCTTTCCCCCCTCCCTCACCCCATGCCCCCATCAACAACCTGTCTGTTCACTTGTCTTAACAAGTTCAAGGATTTGTTGTGATTGT
>NW_007734236.1:75695-77857 GCF_000696425.1 Galeopterus variegatus | reverse complement strand
AAGAAAACATAGGGGAAACACTCCAGGAAGTAGGATTGGGTACAGACTTCATGAATATGATTCCAAAAGCACAAGTAACCAAAGGAAAAATAAACAAATGTGATTACATCAAACAAAAAAGCTTCTGCACAGCAAAAGAAACAATTAACAGAGTGAAAAGGCAACCAACACAGTGAGAGAAAATGTTTGCAAAATATACATCTGACAAAGGATTAATAACCAGAATATGCAAGGAACTCAAACAACTTTACAGCAAAGAAAACAAGTAACCCAATCAAAAATGGGCAAAGGAGCTTCATAGTCATTTCGCAAAGGACGATATACGAATGGCCAACAGACACATGAAAAATGATCAACATCATTCAGCATTAGGGAAATGCAAATCAAAACCACACTGAGATACCATCTCACTCCAGTTAGGATGACTAACATCCAAAAGACTGAGAATGATAAGTGCTGGCGAGGTTGCAGAGAAAAAGGAACCCTCATACACTGTTGGTGGGAGCAAAATAATGGTGCAGCCTTTATGGAAAACGGCATGGAGGTTCCTCAAACAATTACAGGTAGATCTACCATATGACCCAGCTATTCCACTGCTGGAAATATACCCAGAAGAATGGAAATCATTATGTCGAAGGGATACCTGTACTCCAATGTTAATTGCANTGGAGGTTCCTCAAACAATTACAGGTAGATCTACCATATGACCCAGCTATTCCACTGCTGGAAATATACCCAGAAGAATGGAAATCATTATGTCGAAGGGATACCTGTACTCCAATGTTAATTGCAGCACTATTTACAATAGCCAAGAGTTGGAACCAGCCCCAAAATGAATATCATTATACTCAGGTTTGAGGGATATTTAGATCTTCAGCAATTGCCTGGCAGTTTAGTATAACATATACAACATGCTTGAACTAAATTACATCAGGCAGATTTCAGAAATAAAAGAATGAATGATTTGGAAGGAAGAAGAAAATGAGTAAGACCAATAACAATAGCAATATATTATTGCATAGTTTACCACATTAAATACATTAACTTTGAAAAATAATGATTTTCAAACAACTTCATCAGAAAAAGCAGAAGTCTGAGTCTTACAAAATGTCTCTCTTTTTTTTCCAGATAGGGGACTGAACTACAGATAAATTAATTGTCTTTTTTATATCTAATTATCCGAAGTTTCCTACTTAGAAAGTAAACACTTCCAGTTTTGTTTCATTGGTAACTTTCATCTGTGTTTATTTCTCATTTCCTTATCTTGCCACTACCCTGAGCCAAAAGTATTGCAAATGCACATTAATACATACCATCTGGAAGATTCTTCTCACAAAGAGTAAAGAAGACTGTGCAGGCTGATGAATTTGATCCAGGGCCCCAGCCCAACATCTGTAACACCCTCTCCCTCCAACGAGGCCTGTGGGACATAGCAGGTCTCTTTAGATAAAATCTNGGATATTTCAGGAAGGGGTGAGGTTTCCACCAGACCTTTGAAGTTAAGGAGCTTAGGAACTGAGGGAAAGCTTTGCCATTCTCCAGGCAATGGGAGGGGAGCTGTAGTAACAGCAAAGAGGCATCGCATCGCTCCTCCACAAAGAGTAATATTGACTGCATTTCTGCATTTTTCCAGCATGAGCAAAGGCTTGAATCTAGTTGGAGATATCTCATGAAGGCGATTTGGGATGCAAACACATAGCTTTACTTATTTAATTGTCTTTGAATCATACAGTTCTCTCAAGGTCTGCCGCAAATATAACTTAATTACAAAGTGCAGATTAAGATTCAAATAGAAGTCTGCATAATCCTGAGAATGACAAAAGTAGGAGTATTGAGAGGGGCTAAATAGATTAAACACAGGAGGCAAGAAATAGTTATGTCAATAATGGAATTGGCATTACTGAGATGAAAACTTGATGATAGACTATTAGACTAACATATATTTCATTCCTTAAGGAAAACTATGCTTTAATTAACATTTGTATAATTTTCCTTTATAATCCTTTAGCCAATGACTAAATATATTATCTTTGGTGAATAATCTTCAAAAGTAAATTAAAATGTGATAATTTTTCTGTAAAAGAAAGTCTCTGTTTTTTCCCACACGTTCACTTAGACCTAGCTTCATAGAGTATTTGAACTCAAACGCTATTATAACACAG
>NW_007734236.1:56722-74845 GCF_000696425.1 Galeopterus variegatus | reverse complement strand
CACACGTTCACTTAGACCTAGCTTCATAGAGTATTTGAACTCAAACGCTATTATAACACAGGCTGAAAAACAAGTTGTAGTTTTGAAGACTGAATTCCCTTGAACAATTGCTGACAGATGAGGAGGGATTGATTTAAAGTCTAAAAATATGGGCTTTTCTGTTGAACCAGATTCCTACCCATTTTACCTCTCTTGGATCAGGATTTTTCTTTTGGCAGGAAGACCCCTTGCTTCATATTCCGGGATTCTTCCAAAAGTTGTCAAGAATTTCCTTACTTAGCAGGCATATGCAAGAGTAATTGCTACTCTCAGTGAGGAAAAACTTAATTCCAGGTCACAGATGTCTCTTCTCCCTTCTTGAAAGGTCTGGTCACAAGTGGTTGGGTTTACAAAATGAGTCAAGGTAAAAGAAAGAGCTCATATCAAGACAAAAAGAATATTTCTTGAAAAGAAAGAGAATGAGACTGATGTACCCAATCAGTTGCTTTCTGGCTCTTGCAACTGTGGAATTAATCTGGTGTAGCAGTTGGCATGATTCAAAGTACTGCAAAGGAACTTCATGAAGCTCCTTTTCATCTTCATTTTATTATTTGACTGGTCATCCCTGGGAACAAAGACTGTTCACATGAGTTAACCATTACACTGACATTTGAATTTGGGAGGGAAGAGCTGATTAAGTGTCTCTAGTGTGCAGTAAAAGAAATGTGCACAGACTGCAAACCTCCTCCTGCTAATGTGTGATGTAGGTAGATTTGTTTATTTAGATGGAACAGCCATTTCTTTCCTCACACTTTTCCTCCTTCCCCTTTCCCTCCTCCTTCCTCTCCCCTTTCGTCTCCTCCTCTTCCTCATTTCTCTTCCTCCTCTTTCTCTTTTTTCGTAGAGAAACCTCCCGGGAAGTTACTTAATCAGAATAAGGATGACTGAATCAGAAAATGCCCATCTGACGTGATTTTAATAGTGAGAAGCGGCACAGAGACGGTGGTGATTGGTGAAGCTGCATCATGCTAACTTCTGCTCCAACTCCTCCTCGCCTCCATCTTCATTTTCTTTAATGGCAACAGCATTAAGGTGTAACATTTGCAGAGATTATTCAACGAAAATAGAAAACAAATATGGTTTGGGGGAATCCAATTGCTTGAATTCAGTTCTGGTTCTATTACTTACTAACTGTGTGATCTCAGGCCAGTTACCTAATAAACATCCAAATCTGCAGAGACTGAGTACACACCTAGTCATACTGTGGAAGATTTAAATGAGAAAGTAAAGTGAATTTCTTAATGTGGTTCTTACCTATAGAAACAGGCATTATATGCCAACTTTTTATTGTGATAATCACAATATTTTCTTCTATTCTACCTTTTTTAGCCTGTGTTTTCGTTGTCTCTGTAACACGAACTCGGACTACTTGATTGGTTTCTAAAATTTAATGGGAAAACATATTAGGAATGTAGTAGCTTTATGAATACTATTGTATCTCAGAGAAAAAGGGAAGATTTATTTTGAACTGTGTATGATACAGTCACATTTCCTCCCTACTTTTAATTTCTGTATTGCACCTAAATCTGAAATCTCTTTTGTTGTCTAGTGACTATAGTAATATGATAGACTGGAGTATGTTATCAGGAAACAGACATGCCATAAATATATTCAGTGTTTTCAAAGATGACAATTTTAAATGTGAAAACTGTGGATGAGATGAAATGAAGGAAATATGAGGCTATTAAGATGGAGGAAACTAGGAAACATTTGGATTTAATTCCATCTTGGATCCATTCCACCAAAGTTCAACCTAATGCAAAGCCCGAAGCAAATGATTCTGTATTCTTTTTGTCTTCTTTGTACTTTTGCACTGTAGAAATATGTTAATGCCACATATTTTTCAAAGAGTCATATTTCAGACCAGTTAGTAATATTACTTATTCTTTAAGAGGCTTTAAAAAAAAGAAAAAAAAACCCCTTAATTTTAGGCTCTAGATGCATCTGGAAGGGCTTGTTTAAAGTGCCTAAACATGAGAAAGCATAAAGGGGTGTCATGCTGGCAGGATACATGTTGATAGACTAACTCTGAACAGGGAAAATGCTTGTGTAAAACACTTAATAGTGGTTCTTCTACAGAAAGTCCTTTGATCCAGAATTGTAAATGTGCCATTAGGAAACCAGTGGAGCCAATAAAGGGAAATGTGAATCTACTTGGTAACTGTTAATGTGATTTGGTGTTGTCTTGTATTTTATTTAAAACTATTGTTTTGCTTATTAAAAAAGAAGTTGAGAAAATCAATTTGACAATGGATGGAGCAACACTACCAATCCTTATTCATCAGGTGAATCTGATAGGTTTGCACATACAAAATAAACACCACTTGAAATCTGAAATTGTATTTATTTATTTATTTGAAGATTGGAGAGAGACTAAAATCACAGCAAGAAAGTATACCCTGGAACATGAGTAGATATGATGCTTACAAGAATTATTTAATCCCCAAGTTTCACAGATGTTCAGCAAAAGATTTCTTAAGAAAATTGGAATGCTTTCAAATACGCTTACTTTTTTCAGAAAAAAAATTTTTTTCCCTTGAAAAACAACCAATTGTTGGCTTAAGAAATTTATTTAGAGGTTATATTTACAAGAAAAAATTATGGAGTCATTTTGTAGCATATAAAAGCACATAAACTCACCATTAACTGGGAATTGGAAACAAATTATATTTAATGCTCTTGGAATTATCCAAATAAGACCATTTATAATAAATAAATTTATCTTTTCACCATGTTGCAATGGTAGCCAACTATATGATGATTGCATTTAAAAGTGATGTTAGTGTCATAAGACAAGCGTTTATCAAATATGATAAACATGAGTATAATAAAGATTTACAGAAATTTGAAGTAATCTTTAAACTGTTATACTTTGGTTAAGTATTGACTTGTGTTTGGGATGTGCCTGTGTATGTGTGTTGTGCATTAACTCTATGTAAGATAAAGATTGCTGAATGAAAGTATGAGGTTTAAAATGTTTGCTTTGCTTTGCTTTGTCTGCTACATATTTTGGTTTTTAGATTAATGAGCAAAACCTATAGACAAATCAATAATTTTTGCACATACTCATAAATAATGTAGTATAAGTATACTTTATTTTTCTAGTTTTATTAAAGGATTTTCCAAGTGAAAAAAGGAATTTGATAAAAACATCGAAGGTGTTGAAAGTGGGCTTCAGAACAAACTCTAATCTTTTGACTAAAAACAAGCAATTGGTTTTGGTTATAAATGTTAAGACATAATGTGTACTTAACTGTGCATATTTAGCTATAATATTGTCCTATTTGAACACACATCTACTTCAGGATTTTTCTTGAGTCCCCAAATTACCATCATCATTGCAAACTCTCATTTTCTATAAGAATGTGAACTAATGTAAATGATTCTTCTATAGAAGAAGACCATAAAGTAACAAAGAAGGCATATAGTAATTTAAAAAACTTTGATATAATTAATAGCATCCTATTTTATGCTGTTTTCTTTATCTCTTGAACAAAGAAATTCTGACTCCCAATCCACTGAACCTCTTTTCAGTCAAATGCTTATTAAAAAATGTCAAATATCTTAATAATTGACATGTAGCTGCTATTATCACAGAACTTTGTGCTGTAGGATTAATCCAGATATAATGTAACACTGCATCTGTGTGTGTTGGACCATTAGGAAAGCAAAATATTTTGCAATGTTTTTCTCCACTTATTTGTCAACTAATCTAATTGATTAGTTTCCTGTAACATTTTATTCTGTTTGTGAAATTCTGTCCTTAGCTGTCTTCCTCTTCCAAGTGCGTATCATAAATTATGAAATTGATGGCATAGCTTGTCTGGCACACATAAATTGATAGCTTCCCTTTCTTATATTAGCATAATCTGCCAATTTATTATGAAAGAGTGAATGACATGCCTGTGATTAGAACTGGTCATGACAGGTCACTTGAAAACGTATTAATGGTGTGTAAGACATGCTTTTTAATTAAAATGCAGGACTGGGTTGACTAACCAAACACCAATTTCTCCTTATTCATCACGTTTATTGAGTCATGTATTTGCTTAATTATTATTTAAAATTAATGAGTCAGGTTAGCCTATAGAAAGTGTGTCCCAGAGAAAAACACAAAGAGCACGATCTTTTACTTAGGGCAAGCAAAACATATTGCTGGGAAAGATAATGTAAGAAGATAGGAACATTAAAAATTATAACTTGAATGCTACAAATTTTTACCAGATTTACTAGTCATTTTTAAATTTGCTCCTTTGCAGTTTACTTAATGCCCACTCAAGTGTTTTAAGCAAGATCAGTTCCCCCACTTTCACCCACTTTCTTTCACAAAGATATAACTTAGGCAAGAGATTCCCAATTGCACAATATCCTCAGGGTTACTGTGATCTCAAAGGACGTTGTGAAATTCTCAAGGCAAAATTAATTGTGATGTGACTCCATTTTTTTAAAGCAAAATGTGTACGATAAAGCACTGCTAAGAGGTGGCTTGGTAGATGAAGAGGGAGTTTATGAATCCAGCATGAGATGACAGGGTGTCAGAACTGCAGGACTGGGGTGGCTGGCAGTGGCTTTGACTTTCATCCCACAGACATCTGTGGGTGAGGGCACGAGATGAAAAGCTGTGCATCTTCTCTGTAATTTATACTGCCACAACATTCCATCTTGGCCACACTATTCAGTCACAGAGAGCTCACACGTTCTTTTGTCTGTTCAGAAGAGTTTCCAAAAGACAAGCATATACTCTTCTTACCATGAAAGGGTTTTTTTTTTTGCTGCTTTTTGATGGAATTGTGAGTTGGAGTCTGGTTTTCTGTTTGTTTTCCTTGTTTGTTTGTTATGGCATATAATACCTAACTCCTAAGCACCCCCTTTCATTTTTAGACTTAACAGACCCTGGTTTAAATCTGTCTTTTCTAGAAATATGCCTTCAACACAAGAAATGCTCTCTTTATTTGTAAAATGGGCAGCACCTACCTAGGATTGCTATTTAAGGAAGGAGTTTTAACTACCCTGAGAGAATGCTTCTTGACAGAAGAAACTCCATGAAGATCAGCCTCTGACTGTTTCTTAATCAGAATATCTAAGATACAGCAGCAACTTTCTCTAGTCTTTGCCACCCTAAATCTTTTCATCTTCTCTCTGTTTTTCACTACAGGTTCTAGGTCATTAGCAAATGGAGTCAATCTATTTATCATCTCTAACCACATATTTCATCAGCTCACTTTGTTTTCATAAAGGGCAAAGCCTGAAAAATTCCTTTAGGGTCATCTAATTCAACAAACCCATTTTTATGACTGAAGGAACTGAGATTCAGTCAAATTCAACACACTTACGTTGATCTGCAGTAACAGTTAGTGAAACAGGTGAAACTCAAATCCTGTTATTTCAATCAGACCCAGTCTTGGGCCTTTTGCTGTATCACCCTTTATTTCTCTGTAGAACCATATTTTTATTTCAAAGACCTATCAGAATACTCAGAATTAAATGAGAGTGAAACTTTGTGGAACCATAGAAATCCTTCATTAATGGTTGTAACCAAATTTTAAATTTGTCTTCTTGCAGCTCAGTTACTGTGAAGAGTTGACAATTTAGTACAGAAATAACGTAAAGTATGTTTTGATACCACAGTCAGTGAGCTGTAAACTTATAGCTTTAAGATGGAGGCTAAGTAGACAGAGCAAACTGGGTTGGAAGCAAGGCAAACGAGGAGCAAGGGATGTGTGGTTTTGCTCCTGGTAGTGTCTCTGGCTTGTTTTGTATTTAGGGAAGTGATTGTGAGCTGAAAAGAATTTAAAATGATGTTTGTAAGCAGAAGAGAATGCATTCAAACTCCAGGTGTGGTCAGCTAAACATGAATTATTTTCTTGGAGATATTTTACGATATGACAAAGAGTAGATTAGAGCTATTCAATGAGGGGACACAGTGGCTCAGAGGCCACCATGAGCTGGCACACTGATCTTTCTCAAAGTTCTCTGTGTCTCTATGCCCTGGATGTTGGTTAGAAATAAGAGCAGCTTTCTTGTGTTTTTAAGAATAATTCTTTATGATTATACTGCATAATGCTTGTTTTTGCCCTCAGCTTACACCCTACAATAGTCCAATTATAAGACATTCCTCAGTTCAAGAGAAACAGATAAGATGTGTTTATGCAAGCCAATTCCATCTCTCCTGAAACGTTGCTACTTGACTTCTCCAGGCACAGTGAGCCCGATCATAATATTTCTTGGGTAGGTTTGCATCATTTCCAACAGCTGTTCAGGCTCATTTCCTCTCACTTTCCAAATTCATAGATCTGAGGGTATGGCTTATGCATTATGGTACATCATAGTTTATGACTAAGGATGTATTGATTTTTGCCTTGATTTTATTGCATTTGAGCTACATCAAACTAAAATGGTCTTCTCTTTCATTCATTATTGTAAAAATATTTCATATGCATTTCTTGTTAATCTTGAACAATAAAAATACTGTTTGCTTAATTCTATTTTACAGACTACACTACAATGACCTCAAACTTAAGTTTTGGTTTTGTAATAAATTGACATTAGTGAAAGATGTCAGCAATTAATGTAGAATATTGCTAAAATCATTGGGTTTGACATTTGCCTGGAAGGAAAAGCAGGAGATATGTCTTTTGAAAGACAAATCCTTACATTAGACATCCTGTTTTATTGTTTTTCTTATGCCTCTGTAAATTTTTCCTTGTGGATTTCAGGTTCCCCTGCCTGCTATCACCAAACACCCTCTCTTGGTATAAGACTGTGTAACATGAAACAACATGGCCTTTGGCATAAAAAAGACCTGGATTTGATCCTAAATTCTGCCAAGACTTTGATAAAATATTTAATCTCTTCAAACTTCAGTTGCCTACTCTGTGAGGTAGAGATTTGATACTTATGTTTTAGAGCTGCTGTAAGGTCAAATGCAATGATGTTTGTGCAGCACCAAGAGAAGTAGCCCTAGCCCCTTTACTCTACTGAAGAATCGACAGAACCAAGAGATATGATCTTGAGTAGATCTTGTTACCATTTACGGCTTCAAAACTTTCATCCATTCATTTGTTAAATAACTTATTAAGCAACTCATCATGCAACTATTGTTAAAAGAGATGAGAATACTGTCAGTAATTAAGGCATATATGTTTCATCTTCCTATGACTCATAAAAAAGGCATATTTAAAATTTTTATTTATTTTACAAATAGTTATATAATGCTTGTTATATGCCAAATACTGTTCTAAGTACTTCACAAATATTAACTAATTTGGATCTCATAATAACTCTACGAGTAATGTGTTATTTTACTTACTTTTCACACAAGGAATCAATACAGATGTGTTTAGTAATATGTCCAAATCTACATAGTTAGCAGGTGGTGGAAGGAGGAATGAGCCCTGAAAGGCTGGCTTCTGAGGCCATGCTCTTTGCCACTTAACCATGATGCTTCTCCAGAAATAATGGAATATGATTAACTCTAATTGTAGTAAGTAATATGAAGGAAATGCACAGGGTGTTATAAAATTAGAAGAACAATATCTGTCATCAAATGACTTTTTGATGACTGATTATACTCTATGCCTTGTGGATTCCATGATTCCTTGAATTTCCTTCTCTGAGCTCCTTTCACCATTGACAATCATGATAAATTGGGAATTAAACAAATATTGTTCTGTTGAACTACCTGCTAGTTCTTCTGCAAAGAAAAGAAAAAAGTTCAAGCAACTACTTTTAAATATTATTATGCAATTGTTGTATTCATTTAGAAAAACATGGCCAAGTGCATTGCCATTCTTCTAACTTGAAATGTTATTTAATAAAAACATTTTCCTTGTAGTTGAATGATACAACACATTTAAGCATAGTTACAAAAAAAGTATTCAGGCATGCTGTGATCATTGCTAACAATGTATTCAGTAGCAAGACCTTACACTAGCCTGATGAAACCAGTGCCAAGATAGAAATGCTGCTCTAGATTAAATCACAAGAATAGCAAAGGCCATTTTTTATTACTTTGTGTGGTTAAGCACTTATTGTGCTATTGATATGCTATAAGTGGCCTCTAGTGGAAAAAAAAAATGACCTTTGCCAAAAAGTAAACTTCTTGACAACAAAAATGTTTCTGTCTGATTCATTGCCATACATACAGTGAAGGTCAATTTTAGGTGCCAACTTGACTACATTAAGGAATACCTAGAAACCTGATAAAGCATTACTTTTAGGTGTGTCCGTGAGGGAATTTCCAGAGGAGATTAGCATGTGGGCCNAATATTTAATCTCTTCAAACTTCAGTTGCCTACTCTGTGAGGTAGAGATTTGATACTTATGCTGTAAGGTCAAATGCAATGATGTTTGTGCAGCACCAAGAGAAGTAGCCCTAGCCCCTTTACTCTACTGAAGAATCAACAGAACCAAGAGATATGATCTTGAGTAGATCTTGTTACCGTTTACGGCTTCAAAACTTTCATCCATTCATTTGTTAAATAACTTATTAAGCAACTCAACATGCAACTATTGTTAAAAGAGATGAGAATACTGTCAGTAATTAAGGCATATATGTTTCATCTTCCTATGACTCGTAAAAAAGGCATATTTAAAAATTTTATTTATTTTACAAATAGTTATATAATGCTTGTTATATGCCAAATACTGTTCTAAGTACTTCACAAATATTAACTAATTTGGATCTCATAATAACTCTACGAGTAATGTGTTATTTTACTTACTTTTCACACAAGGAATCAATACAGATGTGTTTAGTAATATGTCCAAATCTACATAGTTAGCAGGTGGTGGAAGGAGGAATGAGCCCTGAAAGGCTGGCTTCTGAGGCCATGCTCTTTGCCACTTAACCATGATGCTTCTCCAGAAATAATGGAATATGATTAACTCTAATTGTAGTAAGTAATATGAAGGAAATGCACAGGGTGTTATAAAATTAGAAGAACAATATCTGTCATCAAATGACTTTTTGATGACTGATTATACTCTATGCCTTGTGGATTCCATGATTCCTTGAATTTCCTTCTCTGAGCTCCTTTCACCATTGACAATCATGATAAATTGGGAATTAAACAAATATTGTTCTGTTGAACTACCTGCTAGTTCTTCTGCAAAGAAAAGAAAAAAGTTCAAGCAACTACTTTTAAATATTATTATGCAATTATTGTATTCATTTAGAAAAACATGGCCAAGTGCATTACCATTCTTCTAACTTGAAATGTTATTTAATAAAAACATTTTCCTTGTAGTTGAATGATACAACACATTTAAGCATAGTTACAAAAAAAGTATTCAGGCATGCTGTGATCATTGCTAACAATGTATTCAGTAGCAAGACCTTACACTAGCCTGATGAAACCAGTGCCAAGATAGAAATGTGAGTGCAGTAGGTGGGAAAGATCCATCATCAGTATGGGCAGACACCATCGAATCTGCTGAAGGCCCAAAGAGAACAAAAATACAGAAAAAGGCAAATCTCCCTCTCTCCCCACTGGAGCTGGAATACACTCTTCTCTTCTGTCCATGGACATCAGAACTCCAGGCTCATCAGCCTTTGGGCTGTCAGGCCTTTGGCTTTGGACTGAGAAAAAACATTAGCTTCCCTAGTTCTGAGGTGTTCAGACTTGGACTGAGCCACACTATTAGCATTCAGTTCGCAGACGGCTTACAATGGGACTTCTCAGCCTTTATAATTGTGCAAGCCAATTCTCCTAACATATCCCCTCTCATCTTTCAGACTTGGACTGAGCCACACTATTAGCATTCAGTTCGCAGACGGCTTATAATGGGACTTCTCAGCCTTTATAATTGTGCAAGCCAATTCTCCTAACATATCCCCTCTCATCTATTTATATACCTATCCTATTGGTTCTTTCTCTCTGGAGAACCATAACTAATACAATATACTATGCCTAAAACAGTACCAGGCCTGTAGTAGGTGCTCAATAAATATCGGTTGAATTTTGAAGAGATGTCTTTTTGGTTACATCAACAACAGTTAACCAAGGAAGTCTGAATAGCATGCAGCATGATGTGGTTAAAAGTTAGCCGTCTCATCTGGATTCCAGTCCAAGGTTTGCCACCAACTTGGTTTCTGATCTAAAGTGAACTACTTCATCTTCCTTTTTCTCTCCTTCCACAGCTATAAGAGTCCTATTCTACCTCCCAAAGTGCACAGGCAGAAATACCTTTGATGATTGTTCTCATTTTAGCTTGCCAGAGGTTTATAACTTTAATTTTAGCTTGCCAGAGGTTTATAACTTTATTTTTTGACTGCAATTAATATCTTTCTTGCCTTGTGGTAGTGGGAGGAGACACATAATGATGTACAAGCAAAACCAAATATGCCAAAAGAATGCACATTCCCTCTGGAAGGAGTGCTTGAAGGTTTGGCATGGTGAGTAAGGAACCCAACTGATTAACTTCTGCCCTGATTAGAACACTGACTCATCATATGACTAACCACACATCAGGATATTTGTCTTGGGCCAACCCAAGTTGACTCATAATCGATGGTTTAAGATGAAGATTTTGAGCTACCTTTGATCTTCTTTTTGTGAGAATTTCAAGGAAGATAATACCCTGTGTACTAGCAGAGCCAACATGACTGCCACTGAGGATGTAACCACCTCCCATTATTCTGATTCATTGGAGAAAAGATTACAACAATAGTAACAAGGTCTGAAATGTCAGATTCTAATTTGTACCTGGGGCTGCAGAAGCTGATAAGAGTTATATTCAATTGTGTAGCTTTGAAGAAATAAGCTTGTGAAGTCGTAACATACTTTAAAAAATAATCCATATCTTCATAACATTCAACACAGAAAACCAAACATGAAAAATAAACCACTTCTTTTCCCATTTTATAACCATTTTCCACTTTTGATCTTTATATGGTCACAAATTGCAATTTTTATGATCAAAGGTTGATCAGAGTTTGATGTGAAGGATATTTATCAGGGATCAACACCTGGGGAAGAAAGGAACCAGCAGAAAGATTGTGCTAAGAAAGAAGTCAAACTTTGAAGCAAGCTCAAAAAAGCCTTGGTCAAGTGCATGGAGAGCTTTGGACCTGTCAGACTTGTCCTTCAGTGAGTCAAAATGACTGGGATTTGGCACCCCCTGAGGTCAGTCCCTGGACATGAACTACTTCAGGAGTGTGTGACCTCAGCCAGGTGATCTCTGTTGCTGAAGATGACCCTGAAGCACCTGATAGTTACAGCCTACATGTGGTCAGAACCATGAGCAACGTAGGTAACAGTCCCTCCCTCAAGGAGATCTGGAGGTGAATCTCCTTGTCTGCCACACATATCAAATAGTGAAAAAAAAAGGCAGACTTTGTCCAAATTTCTATGAGATAAACACAATCACTTTAGAATAAAAATGCTACTAAATGATTTAGTATGAATGTCCATCTGGGAAGCTAGCATAAAGCTTACTTTCTCTACCATTCGAATCTCTTGAGGCCAAGGACTATGTCTCTAAATTCTATTTTATTCCAAACTATATTAAGGAACCATTAAACCCATATTGAGTAATTAGCTGGCTTTTCTTTTATTCACCATTTCTTCAGAATAAAGATAAGACCATATGCCTTTAATGGTTAGAATTTACTGTAGATGGAAAGCTTACCCTTAATGCATGCTATGGGTCTAATGTGTCCACCAAAAGTTCATAGTTTGGAAACTTGATGCCCACTGTAACAGTATTAAGAAGGTGGGAAATCCAATTATGGATTTAAGAGGTGATTGGATTCTGAGGACTGTGCCCTCTTGAATAGATTAATCCATTCATGGAGTAATGAGTGAGTATGGGTGTGGCTTTGTAAGGAGAGAGAGAGAGAAGTTTAGCTCTCTCTTGCTTAGCCTATTTTCACCATGTAACCCCCTAGTCACCATGGGACCCTGTAAAGAGATCCCATCCAGAAGAAGGGCCTCACCAGATGCATGCCCTGGCCCATGGACTTCCCAGCCTCCAAAACTGTGAAAAATAAATTTCATTTCTTTATAAATTACCCAATTTCAGGTATTCTGTCATAAGCAATGGAATGGACTAATACAAGGCGAGTATGTAATTTTCATATACATAAATGTATTATAACTATGCATGCATGCATGTATTCATATTTATTCACTTGCACACATATATATCTCACTAGCAAATTATAAACTATAAATCATAAAGTATGTGTGGTGGTTTATGTGTCAACTTGGCTGGGCCATGGGGTGCTCGGATATTTGGCCAAACCTTACTTTGGATGTGTCTGTGAGAATGTTTGGGGGTGAAATCAACATTTGAATCCATAGACTGAGTAAAGCAGATTGCCCTCCTTGATGTGGGTGGCCCTCATCCAATCAGTGGAAGGCCTGAATAGAACAAAAGGTCTGACCTAACCACACATAGAAGGAAATCTTTCTGCCTGACTGCGTGAGCTGGAATATAGGTTTTTTCTTACCTTTAGAATCATGTATCACACTAAAAAGGCTCTTCTTGGTCTCTGGCCTCTGCCAGCTTTTGGAATTAAGACTAGAATTACACTATCAGCTCTCCTGGGTCTCTAGCTTGCTTACAGCAAGTCTTGAGACCTTTCAGCCTCCATAATCTTTTGAGTTAATTTCTTATAATTTCTCTCTCTCTCTCTCTCTCTCTCTCTCTCTCTCTATATATGTATGATCTCCTACTAGATCTGTTACTCTGGAGAATGCTGATTAATACAGGATATAATAGTAATATCCCTCTTTGGAGAATTTTTTTGACTATATATCAAGAAGTATCACAATCACAATATATAAATTCACTCCCCCTACTTCAGTATTTAATTCTTACATATAATAAACTTTAATTTTTTGGAAAAATGTCAATATACAGGGACTTTCAGATCTCAGACATATGTAATATCATTAACTATATAGAATTTTTTCTTAGAGTTATGAATACCTGAGTGTGATCAAATTTCTCTCTAAATTATTCACACTTTTGACAGAGTTCCTTCACTGCACAGGATGAGGCAGAAATAATAAATGATAGCACTAATCAAGTCTTTTCATTAATTAAATTCCTTTAGGGAAGCTAGGCTGCTCCACGTACAGTTCTTTCATAAATTCCCTCTTCTCCATTCTCACCACTATAGTTTTAACTCAAGCCTGAATCAGATCTTGCAAGAATTGTTATCATACTTTCCTAATTTGCTCCCCATCTTCAGTCTTACTACACTTCTGCCCACTTTCATTAAAATGATTTTTGTAAAAGATAAACCCGAACTTGCTATTTTTTTGCCTTACCATTCACTTACCATTGCTACACTCTTTAACACATTTTGAGGAATAACTTCTTAGGCAAAAGAAAACAATCTTTAGAGCAGACCCTACACAAAGGTGTGCATGTGGGTGGGTGCACACACACACACACACACACAGAGGCATGTATACAAACATTATCTCTTACATATAATATAAAAACTAAAACCAGAGATAACTCAGAAGAGAAAAATAAATGTAATTAGGAGTTCTAATATGTCTTACATGTTCCTTTTTATACATTTTACTTTGGTGCTGAAACAAAGCACCAGTAATCAATCAATTTATCAACTCAGTATTTTTCAATATTAACTTTGGAATTTTTTAAGCCTTGATAATTTGTAATTATAAATGAAGACTCATGAAGGACTCCACCTACATTCTTACTACTTGGGTTATTTATTTATTTATTTTAACTGGTTATGAATATTCATGAGGAACAAAGCTGATTGTCACCACTCATGCCCAAGATGTGATGGCCAGATCCATACTGGCAGCATGCTCATTACCACAAATTGTGATTATGTCCCATGTCCCCCACCCAATTATCTCTGACCTCCCTCCCCATCCTCCTTTCCCCCACTCCACTTTGTATCCCTAGGTATGTTCTCTCCCTCTGCAAGACCAGTGCCCCACTCTGGTCTTTCTTTCCTTCCTTCTTTCTCTCTTATCTGCTACTTATGAGTGAGTGGGGGAAAATTAGGATAATTTAGTCAGGCTACCTTGGCTCCCGTCTGGCTGGAGAGTCAGCAGCACATTTCTTGTAAACAAGTTGTGTGTGGGTGGAGTTATTTTGCATGTGCACCCATGTGTCTTTCTCGTTATTGCTATTGTGTGTTCTGCAGTTTGTGAAGCAGGCTGGCTGGCAGAGCTCACATCTAAAAATAGAGCATGTTTACTCTGCTGGCAGCTGCTCAGTTTCAGGTTCTCTTTGGACTTTGCAGGTAGCAGTCAAGTTTCTGAGTTTCTCTGTGGACTGCTTGGCTCATAATGTTGTGTGTGCTAAATAAAGACTGTTCCTATTTCAGCCAAGGCTCCAAGGACCATTTTGTCTGGTTACCTAGCTTGTAGACCTGCATGTGAAGGGTTTGTGAATGGGCTCTAGGGGTCTGTGAGCTTCAGACCCTAGCCCTATCTCTACAGTGAGTACACACAGTATTTATCCTTATATGCTTTGCTTTTTCACTCAACATGTTTCTCCAAGCTCATCTATATTGTTTCGAATGGGAAAATTTTATTCTTTTTTTGGCAGAGTAGTATTCCATGGTGTAAATATACCACATTTTCCTTATCCAATCATCCATTGATGGACATTTAGGTTGGTTCCCTATCTTGGCTATTGTGAACAGAGCTGCAATGAACATGGGAGTGCAGGTATCCCTTCAACATGGTGATTTCCATTCCTTTGGGTATATACCCAGAAGTGGGAATGCTGGATCATGTGGAAGATTATCTACTACTTGGGCAATTTAAAAATTAGTTTAAATGAGTCCCAGACTGAGTGTAACCCAGTGTACTGGAAGATGCAAATGTATATCATTCTGGAGGGACCTCTTTTACCCCAGTCTTCAAAGATTCTCATAGTTAATGTTTCAAGGAAAAAAAGCAGCTCCAAGTCAAGAACAATTAAATAGTGAAGAAAATAAAGCATCATGGAGAGAGCAGAGGAAATAACAGAGGCAGCTAACAGTTCTGCAATGTTTTAGATATTAGAACATTAGACAAAAATTACAAATTATTATTTGACATGTTAAAGAAATAAAATAAGAGCTTATAAACATGGGAAAATCACATTACCAAATAACAAATAGAACTTTCATAAATGATAACTATAGTATTTGAAATTAAAAACTCAGCGAATAAGTCTAATAGCAGAATGGATACAGTCGAAGAGAAAATTAATGACCTGGAATTAATATACAAATAAATTATCTAAAATTTAAATTACCTAAAATAGCAAATATATACATAGATAGAGATAAGATATATGTGGCATTTAAATAACAGTGTATTTGACAAATAAATAAAGAGACAAGGCAGATTTTGTAAGATATTTGATCAAAATAGAATCAAAATTCCAAGGAACAGTAAAAAAAAAAAAAAAAAAGAACCCAAACCAAAAAACCAACATATTTAAACTTATTTGAAGTGTTCCTAAAGTATATGAACTATCCCTCTACTAAAAGTCTACAACATCTTGTGCTTCCTGTTTTGCAATTATAATTAGTTTTGGCCTTTTAAATTTATTTTTCCCTTTCTCTCATGACCACTGTTCCATTTATCTCTTCCCCACATGTTATATTGTGAGATTTTTGTTGTTAGTTTTTGTATCGTTCTCCTGTTGGCATTTTCATTCATTCCCACTACAGTACCTTGTACTTAGGGCGCAAATAATCTCTGTTTTCCTAATTTACTTTAAGTTTTGTAGGATGGACCACTGCAGTCAGAGCTATGTCTATGAAGCCGTGTGTAATCAGTTCTCAGTATTTCTGTGGGGGAGAAGTCATTGTGGGCACAGGTAGACTGATGATATTACAGTAGAGCTTTGAGATGTCTGACTCTTTGCTCTTGCCTAATTAGGTCTTATTAGGCCATGTTGGCTTTATTCTAATCTCTTGCATTCTTACAGAAATATGTATTTCCAGAATTCTAGTGTTTTGTGAGGACATTGCAATGACTAATTAAGCTGAATTAATAGCATAGAACATTTATGGAAATTTCCCACAAAAAAATACATATTTTATATTTTTGTGTAGTAGATGATGTCTAAGATCCAATTCAGAAAAAATTTCATGACTATATTGCAACTTTCTCTAAATAGTGCTGCTAAATAAAATATTTTGAGCATACAGAAGAACATAGAGAATAATAATCAATTTATCAACTCTTAGAATTTTTCAATACACTTTTTAAGCCAACAGATATCACAGTAATAAGACTATGATTTGTCTTCCTCCTTCAAATAAGATCACTTTAGTAGAAACTCTGACTCTCCTTTAACTAAAAGACTATAAACTGTACTACCATAATATAACTTAAGAGTATAAAACATCACTAAAAGTGATAATAGGTCAAAAAATCATTTTTAAGCTAAGGAGAGATTTACATATTTATTTAATATATTAGAAAAACCCATTGCTTGATTGTGATTGCTCATATATTTTAATTTAACCATTTAAACACCATACATTTAATTTGGGGGAAATCTGTCTATAATTTGAGCTATAATTATAAAAATGGCTGCAAACACACCACTCAATTTCATAGGAGGTGATAGACACTGAGCCTCATTGAATAATATGCTCCCTATATGTGTCATATTGGGTATGAAAATGAGGTAGAATTATGCCAGTGGGAAAAAAATACATGTAATTAACTAAAATAGAAATAGGATATTTTCTAAGTGCTAAGTCAATTGCTTTCAGGGTAGCTTGTCATACATCATAAGGAACATTGCACTTTTTGAAAATCCTAACAAAAGATCACGACAATGCTTGAGAATAAAGAGAATCAAAAATTCAAAGTAGTACCTCATTGCTATAGCTGTTCAGTTAACAAGTCATTAAAAATTAGAAAAATAGCTAAAGTTCTTTTTAAAAAAAAAAACTATTGAGGTTTGATTGACATACAAAAAGATGTACGTATTTAATTGATGAATTTGGAGATAGATACATACTCTTGCAAAACGACCATCACAATCTGTAATATAAACATATCTATCACCTCCATAGTTTCCTCCCACCTCTTTCTTTCTTTATTTACTGTGATAAGAACACTTCATAAGAGCTTCCCTTGTTAGCAAAATTTTAAGGGTACAACACAATATTGTGAACTATATGCACCACACTGTCCTGGTAGTATTCTAGGACTTATTCACATTGCATAACTTGAACTTTGCACCCTTTGATCAATAACTTTCTATTTCCTCCTTCCTCCAGCTCCTGGAAAGCACCATTCTTCTTTCTTCTTTTATGAGTTTGGTATTTTAGATTCCTCATATAAGTATTTCATGTAGTATGTGTCCTTCAGTGTCTGGCTTATTTCACTTAGCATAATGTCCACCAGCTTCATCCATGTTACAAATAGAAGATTTCCTTATTTTTATGGCTTAATAATATTCCATCATATGTATAAGACCACATTTTCTTTACCTATTTATTCATCAATAGTCATTTAAATTGCTTCCATATTTTGGCTCTTGTGAATAATGGTGCAATGGACATAGAAGTGCAGATATCTCTTCAAGATCCTGATTTCATTTCTTTTGGATATTGCTACAGTTTGAATTTGTCCCCCCAAAAATGTGTTGAAAACTTGATTGGCAGCAGTGTCAGGAGGAAGGCTTAATAAGAGGTGATTAAATCATGAGAGATTTTCCCTCATAAATGGATCAATGTTGTTATTAAGGGACTTGGTTAGTTACCATGAGAGTGGCTTGTTATAAAAGTAAATTGGGCCCCCCTTCTTCTTGCTCTTTCATTATCTCTTGCCCTACTGCCTTCTGCCATGGGATGATGCAGCATAAAGGTCCCCACCAGATGCTGGCACCTTCATATTGGATTTCCCAGCTGCCAGACTGTTAGAAATAATTATTTCTTATAAATTACCAAGTCAGTGGTATTCTGTTATAGCAACACAAATGGACTAAGACAGATATGTTTTCAGAGGTGGGATTGGTAGATCATATGGTAGTTCTAGTTATAATTTTTTTTTTTTGTCTTTTTTGTCTTTTTTGTCTTTTTTCCATGTCCAGCAACGGATCGCAACCCTCAGTGTTGCCCCCGTACTG
>NW_007734236.1:54455-55589 GCF_000696425.1 Galeopterus variegatus | reverse complement strand
GCGCCGCCACGCTTCCCAAGCGGCGCACTATCCAGTGCGCCACCGGGCCGGCCCCTCTAGTTATAATTTTTTAAGGAACCTCTATACTGCTTTATATAGGAGCTTCATGCACCCATTAGCATTTGCACCAACAGCATATAAAGGTTTGCTTTCCTCCACATCCTCACCAACACTTGTTATTTTTGTTTGCATATGACATGATATTATATGTAGAAATCCCTGAAGACTTCAGACACACACAGAAACTGTTAGAACTAATAAACAAATGCAATAAAGTTACAGGATAAAAAAATCAACACACAAACATCAGTTGTGTTTCTATATACATTAGCAACAAACTACCTGAAATGGAAATTAAGAAAACAATCCATTTACAATAGCATCAAAAAGAATAAAATGCTTAGGAATAAACTTAACCAAGGAGATAAAAAATTCTGACACTGAAAAATATAAAATATCAATTAAAGAAATTAAATAAGACTCAAATAAACAGAAAGACATTTAGTGTTCATAGAGTGGAAGAACTAATATTGCTAAAATGTCCATAATACCGAAAGGAATCTATAGATTCAGTACAATCTCTACCAAAATCCTAATGGCATTTTTTTCAGAAATAGAAAAAATCCTAAAATTCATTTGAAATCATAGAAGACCAAAAAGCAATTTTGAGCAAGAAGAACAAAGCTGGAGACATCACCATTCCACACTTCAAAATATGTTACAAAGCTATGGTAGTCAAAACGTATGTTGCTAGTATAAAAACAAAAATGTAGACAAGTGGAACAAAATAGAGAGTCCTAAAGTAAATCCAAGCATATTTTTAAGTTATTTTTGAAAAGGGTGCCAAGAATACAGAGTGAGGAAAGGATAGTCTCTTCAATAAATGTTACTGGGAAAACTAGATATCCACATGCAAACAAATGAAATTGAATCCTTATCTTACACCATGCACAAAAACCAAATTAAAATAGATTAAAAAATTAAATCTAAAATCTGAAAAGATAAAACTCCTAGTGGAAAAGAAAAAAGAGAAAAATCTTTTTTTTAACTTAATTTATTATTTATTATTATTATTTTCTTTGTTAAATTTTTATTTTGTCAATATACAATGTATATGATTATTATGGCCCATCA
>NW_007734236.1:6017-53403 GCF_000696425.1 Galeopterus variegatus | reverse complement strand
TATTGACAGTGGGGTGTTCAGGTCCTCTGCTATTATGGTAGAAAAATCTTATTGACGTTGCCCTTGGCAGTGATTTCTACCTAAAACAAAAGCAAAAAGACAGAAATAAACAAGTGGGATTACATAAAAATAAAAGGCTTCTGCACAATAAAGGAAACAATCAACAAAATGAAAAGGCAACTTATGGAACAGGACCTCATATCTGCAAACCGTATGTTGGAGGACAAGAGATTAATATCCAAAACATATAAGAAACTCCTATAATTCAATACCAACTAAACTAAATAATCTGGCTTTTTTAAATAGGCAAAGGGACTGAATAGTCATTATACCAAGGACAACATAATAATGGACAACAGGTGTATGAAAAGGTTCTCAACAATACTAATCATCAAGGAAACACAAATCAAAACCACAATGAGGTATCACCTCACATTGTGTTTGGATGGCTATTATAAAAAAAAAAATAGCTACAGTTCTAGATAAAATGAATGCAGAATGGATAAAAGTTTTCTATTTGCAAATTTTGTGCAAATATGTGCAAATAATTGTAGCTTATTTCTATAAATATTGAAAGTATTTACAACACTTTATATAGATTTTTTTCAGTTGTTTTGACAAACAAGAAACAGATTTATAATGGATAAAGTCTAAATTGAAGGGAGCAAATTGAGCCTTATACTGAACCTCATAATTAGGCGTTTTGGTCTATTCCACCATTGCAGTGTTGGACCAACGTGGGGAAACCTGTAAGGTTGCCATGATGTGACTTACAGCATGGAAGAAGGCTGGAGAATGCATGCTTCCTGCAGGTAGAAATCGTGTGCCTGAAAAGAACAAGGGTCTTGACTCTGCATGCCCAGTTCCTCTCTCAAACTCGTATATAAGGTGACTCATTAGTTTTCATTAAGTTTTTTTAAAACATAATTTTTAAAAAGCTCAAGTATTTTCTATATTAGCATTGTCCAATACAAATATAATACTAGCTACATATGTAATTAAACTTTTTCTAGTGAGCAAATTTTAGAAAAACTAAAAGAAAAACCAGATGAAATCAGTTTAATAACATATTCTACTTAAATCAATATGTACAAAAAAATCCTTTATATTTATATATATTCAAATATATCCAAAATATCTATTTTGACATGTTATCAATAATAAAATTTATTAATAGGTTACTTTACAGTTTTTTAATTCATACTAATCTTTCTTTTTTGTGTGTGACCAGTAAGGGGATCACAACCCTTGGCTTGTTGTCACCCAGCACCGCGCTCAGCCAGTGAGCGCAGCTGCCATCCCTACATAGGATCCAAACCCGCGGTGGGAGCACTGCTGCACTGCCAGCACTGCACTCTCCTGAGTGAGCCACAGGGTCGGCCTGATACTAATCTTTCAAATTTGGTTGTATTTTTACATTTACAGAACATTTCAGTTTGAAAAAGCAACATTTCAAGTGCTGAGCAGGCAAACGTGTCTAGTTACTACCATATTGGACAGCACAGAGGTAGATTTTCAAGTCAAGGAGGCCCCATCAATTTTCAAAAACTGTATATATATGTGCATGTATTACACACGCACATATATATATATATATATACAGGTTTTTGAATATACATAATATATACCTAAGTATATTTTGTATAGACATAAGTATATTTTGTATATTTTATACATGTATATTTTGTACGTGTATATTTTGAATATATAAGTATATTGTCTTATATTTTTTCTTCTTCCCTTTCTTTCCTTTTCAGCCTCAGTTGGAAAAAGAATATATAGGTGGTCCCTGACTTACAATGTGTTGACTTACCATTTTTTGACTTTAGGATTGTGCAAAAGCTATATGCATTTTGGAGCGAGTGGTACAATACTTTCTCATGATGCTGGGCAGCAACAGTGAGCTGCAGCTCCCAGTCACATGATCATAAGTTTAAACAACTAATACTTCACAGTAGTATACTGTGTTGCCAGATGATTTTGCCCAACTGTAGGCTAATGTGTTTTAAGCACTTTTAAGGTAGGCTAGGCTAAGCTATGATGTTAGGTAGGATAGGTATATTAAGTGCGTTTAATAGGATGGGTTAATCCTATTAAATTGAAGTAACCGCATTGTAAGTCGAGAAGCATCTGTACTTGCAAAAACAGTAGCTCATTAGTATGTAAAAGTCGTAAAATTCTAAATCTTCTTGGAGTTCAAGGAAATTTGTATAAATCAATTTCCCAATAAATAAGAGGTGATATAAGTGAGAGGTATTATATGGCTAAATTAACATCATATTTGGATCAGTAATAAATAATATGTGGAAGTTAAAAGATATGCTAAATATGTCTCTGCCAACATAAAGTAGTTGGATTGAAAAGAAAATTTAATCATCTGTGTGTTTAATCTGCAACACATATGAAACTGAATTCTTTTTTGCTAAAATAACTTGCTAGTTTGTTTCAACCAATGTATGTAGATCAGAATCTAATTTTAAGTTGTATATTTCAAAGTATTATTGTTATTATTCAAATATTCCTAGGAATATTTTTAAGTGGCAAATTTCAATGCTAAAATTACACAAATGGAATATAGTAACATAAACGTTTGTATTCATGTTAACCATTTCATTATTTTATCACTTTTGAGACTCAGCTAATTCATCATCTTTCAATGATTAAAACATCAGTACTGGGCCGGCCCGGTGGCACACTCAGTAGAGTGTGGCGCTTGGGAGCGTGGCGGCCCTCCCACCGAGGGTTTGGATCCCATATACAGACCGGTCCGCTCACTGGTTGAGCGTGGTGTGGGTGCGACACCGAGGGTTGCGATCCCGTTGCCGGTCACAAAAAAAGACAAAAAGGAAAAAAAACAAATAAAAAAACATCAGTACTGTCATAATAAATACACTATCTGGAGTTTTATTATTATTTTTTTCCCCTATTTTAAGATTGTTTTCTATGAATATTGGTTTTCCTAAGCAATCCCAGGAGTAATCTCTTGATTACCTCTCATAAGTTTAGAATTTCATTATATGTTTTGGGGAAAGTACAATTGTGTAACTTAATGAATTAACAAAGATTCATTAAATACTGAGATAACTATTATTTTCTTACATTAGTACCAATTTTATGGTTACAAATTAAATATTTATGAGAATTAAAGAAAATCTATGTCTAATTTCATAGAGGTGATAATAAGCATACTATCCTAGATTCAGCTTTGAATTCAAAAGGTCACGAGCCTTGACTGAGCCATTTTAGTTGCTTATCTCTCTCTCTCTCTCTCTCTCTCTCTCTCTCTCTCCCCCCACCCCCTCCCTCTCTCTCTCTCTCTTTTTCTAATGGCTTATAATAAGACAATGTGAGCAGCTCAATTGTTAGGGTTCCTCTTTATTATAAAATCTAAAATTTAGGACTTTCGATCAAGATGGTAGAATAGACGGTCCCCAGCATCACCGTCTCCCACAATCAACAAATTCACAACTATTAAAAAGCAACGACAGCCAAGCTGGGGCTGCTAGAGCTCAGGGGAATAGGAGGAGAGACCTACCGAGTTCATGAAGGTGGGAGAAGCCACGATGAGAGAAAGAAAAGATTGCTCAGACCGTTTCGAGCCCTGGCCATTGCAAGGCTTGCCCTTGTGAGCACACGGAGCAAGAGCTGGCAAAAGCCATTGCTGTGCCCTTTGTGTGAAGTTGCTTGGAGGCTGCAGGGGAGAGAGGGCCTTGGTGGCCTCCAGGACAGCAAGACCACTGACAGGGTTCCCATAGACCCACATAGGAGCGAGGGAGCACAGACAATTGAAGAAAGGAGCCACTCAGAGGCCAGTGATTCATCACAAGGGACAGGCGCATGGCCTATCCCATGGGAGATGTTTGGAAGAGTGCAGGGGGTGGGGGAGACAGGCCAAGCAGGGGAACACTGGGGCATAGCATGGACAACTGATCTGCCCTTCAGTCACACAGGCCCACTCAGTGGAGACTGGTCAGGCGTATTGAACCACAGGGGTGTGGTTTCTTGAAAAGACTCAGGCCCAGACCAGAGTTTCCACACAACCCAGATGTACTGGACCTCACCAGACCTGGAAGTGCTTACAGGATCAACAATTGACACCTGAGCTGCATAAAAAGCCTTCCCCAGAGAATCAGCAGCAAAGCAGCAGTTGAGCTCTATCACACGGCTCAAGTGCTGGTCCCCACAGGAGGTGCCCTCATTTTAGAAGTAATCAAAGGACAACAAATTAGTTCCAGTGCAGAGTTTAAGTGGTGGGAATAGTGAATAACCCAGCACAGAACTGAAAGAGAAAACAAAAAACCCACAGATAAGAGACAAAGTTCTGATATTAACCAGTAAAGGTCTAACACCCACTGAAGAACACCTATAAAACCTAGAAGGACCGGGAGCCCCCTGAGTGCCCAAGCCAGGGTGGTGGGGAAATGAAGACCTCAGCCATGCACCCCAAAGTTGCATCCAGCCCAGCCACCACCAAGCCCCAGCCAGAAGCCCCCTGGGCTCCTGTGCTGCAATGAGGGGGTGCCACAGGCCTTGACCATGCCCCCCTTTTTTCTTCTTCTTCCACCCTATCCCTTTCCCCTTTCCCCTCTCTACCTGCCCCCAACTCCTCTGAAACATCTTACAGTATATAAAAATAATAGTTATAAATAAATTTAAATAAAAAATACTTAACTTTTATCTCATTTTATATGTATGTGGTTTCCTAATGACTCCTCACATGACCTCTACAGTTATTCATATATTGGCTGGAATTTAATTAAACCAGATTACCATTGAGATGTTTATCTAATGCACCAGATATGCAAGCACGTTAAAGCAGACTTACTTTTCTGAAATGTATTCTTAAAGATTTACTGGCAGTGCTGTGGATGAATTGGGTTCCCTCAGTTAACATGTTGAAGCTCTAATCCCTCATGTGACTCCATTTAGAGACAGGGTCTTTAAAGAGATAATTAGGGTTAAACAGAGTCATAATTGTGGGGCCCTAATCCAATAATTGATGTCTTTCTAGATGAATAATCACTGGGACATTTTGTTGTTGTTATGGTATTATTTATATACAGTGGAATTCACCCATTTTAAGTGTACAATTTGATGAATTTTGGTAACTATATATATGTATTTAATTATTATTATAATTAAAATACAGAATAGATTGTTTTTTGTGCATCTTTATAGCATATTTGATATACTACATCATCAATCTCAGCTTCTGGCAACCAGTGTCTTGCTTCTGTCACACTATTTTTGCCTTTCCTAGCACATGATACACATGTAACCATATAATATGTTGGTTTATTGGTTCATTGATTGATTGATTGTGTTTATATTTTTCCACTTAACCTATTTTTTTGAGCATCATCAATGTTCTTGAACTTATTAATATTTTTTCCCTGTCATTGATGAGTAGTATTTCATAGTATGGGTTTGCTACACTTTATTTATCCATTCATTAGTTGATGGCCATTTGAGTTGTTTTCACTTTGGGCTTTTATGAATAGTTTTGTTACAATGATTTGCATAGACATTTTTGTGTGGGAATATGTTTTTAATTCTGCTGGATAAATACATAAGAGTGAAATTGTTGACTCACATGGTAATGTGTACCATTTTGCATTTCTAACAGCAGTAATAACATTCCAGTTGCTCCACATTCTCATCAGCACTTGACATGGTCAGACTTTTTAACATTAGTCCTACTAGTGGGAATGTAGTGATTTTTCATTACGATTCTACTTTGCATTTTTCTGATGACTGGTAATGTCAAGCACCTTTTTATGTGCTTATTTATACCCAGACACTTAATTTGATGTGTGTCTTCAGATTGTTTGCCTATTTTTGGTATTATTTGTTTTCTTATTATTGAGTTTAAGGAATTCTATACATTTTCTGGAATAAAATAAAAGCCCTTTGTCATGTGTTTTGCAAAAATATTCTGCCAGTCCACGACTTGCCTTATTGTCCTCTTAAGTGTAGTATTTGAAGAAGAACATTTGTAATGTTATGGTGTTACAAGAAAAACTCTAGGTGATTTAAATTTAACAGAGTTTAATTGAGCAAGAACAATTCACAAGTTGGGTAGCTGCCAGAACCAGAACAGGTTCAGAGTGACTCCTGGCTGCCATGTCATTGGCTAAGATTTATAGACAGGAAAAGGAAAACAATGTGCAGAAAACAAAAATGAGGTACAGAAACAACTGGACTGGTGATAGCTGGGCATCTGCCTTATTTGAACAAAGCTTGAACAGTTGGCTGCCTGTAATTGGCTGAGACTTGGCAACTTATTACAATAGCAGATTAGTCTGTTTGCACGTCAAATTAGGTTATAGTTCATTATACCTGAAGAAACCTTTGGACTCTAATATATTTTGTTAATCTCAATGTGTATCTACACACTAATACCAAACTGCCTTTATTAACGTAGACTTATAATAAACTTTGAAATCAGGTAGTTTTTATTTATTTTATTCAAATTTGTTTTATGTATTCTTGGTCCTTAGCATACATATAATTTTTTAAAATGGCTTGTCAATTTTGTTAAAAAAATATTAAAATTCAATTATGATTGCATTGAAGTTATGAATCTATTTTAGTAGAATTGCTACCTTAACAATATCAAGTTGCCAATCCATGAACATGATATATATCTTTATTTAAGTCTTCTTCAATTTTTTTTCCGGTGTAGAATATATAGGTTTTCCACAAATTTTGTTATATTTATTTATAATATTTAATTTTTGATGATCTTCTAAATAAAATTGTTTTTTAAAAAATTTTATCTTGTATTTATAAATTGTTAGCATATGGAAATATAATTTCTTTTTTATATCAACGTTGAGTCCTATAACCTTGCTAAATTCACTTATTGATTGAAAAGCTTTTTGTTTGTTTTTTGGAGACTCTTCAAGGTTTTCTACACATATGATAATGTCTGCAAATCAGGATAGTTTTAAGAGTTTTACTTCTTTTTTTCCAATTTGCATATATTTTATGGTCTCTTGCCCTATTACACTGGTTATTACACCCGATAAAATGTTAAATAGAAGTAATGAAATTAGACATCTTTTCAAGCTCCTGATTTTAGTTAAAAGTATTGGGCCTTTCACCATTGAGTATGGTGTTATCTGTAGGCATTTTACAGATGACTTTAATCAGATTGAGAATGTTTTCTTCTTTCCCTACTGCTCTGAAAGATTTTATCATACAAGAGTACGATTTTGGCAAATACTTTTTATGCATCAGTTGAAATGTGTCTTATTTATTTATTTATTTACTTATTTATTGATATGGTGATTTTTACTGATTGATTTTCAAGTGTTTAATTAACTTTTTGTTCCTGGAATAAAATGGACTTGGTCACAGTTTATTATCCTTTTCATGTATTGTTGGTTTTAATTTGCTAATATTTTGTTAATGGTTTTTGCATCTAGAACGCGGTGCGGGCGCAACACCAAGGGTTGCGATCCCGTTACCGGTCAGTAAAAAAGACAAAAAGGGAAAAAAAAATTTATCAGATGTGGATAAAGCTGTGCTTAAGAGAAATTTATAGTTTTAATACCAATATTTAAAAAGTACATGGTTTAAAATAAATCATCTAAGTTATGGCTGAAGAAGCTATTAAAAATAATCAAATTAAAGTCTAAACAAATAGAAGAGATAAAAATATAAAAAAATAATATCAGTAATTGTAGAAAAAAATTGACAGACATTAAGAAAAGCAACAGTCAAAAGCCAGATCTTTGAAAAGATTAAACTGATATGTTTCTAGCAATATTGATTTGAGAGAGAGAGTTAGAGAGAGTGCTCAAATTAACAAAACAGTGACAGAAATAAAAATGAGAATCAGGAACTTAAAGGAAAATCAGTTCTGGTAATAACCAAGATAGATCAAGCTCACTGTAAGTTCATCTCTCACACTGACTAAAACTAAGCTCTGGACACTGCCAGAGGACTCTTCAAAGTAAACAATAGAAAGCAGATTGAGGAGAAAAGATAAAATTTACAGAAGATAAATATGGCAGTGCTGAATCTCTTCTTTGTCTCCACCCCACTTCTCATCACCATTTTTTAACCTTTGACCAGAGGGCTCGCTAGACAGCTTAGATGCAGTACTGTGGACAGCATTATCTTTGGAAAAAAACATCTTTTAGCCAGAGAACTAAGAAAAGGAAAATTTCAAGATAGTGAGTTGGGGGTTATGTTGTGTTTAGCTACCATCTGTTATTTTTCATTTTATGAGTAGACTTGAATATATTAACCTATTCCAATGATCGTAGATATTTGGTTTGGCATTTCACAACAATGGCATGATGACTATTTGCTTGTGGATCTTGGGACAGAAGTATACTAATTTCTCTAGGGTGATGTTGCTAGGCCCCCAAATTCACTAGATTTTAAAGTGTGTCTATACTATATTAATCATGAATTATTGCTTTGAATTGAAGGTTCCTCCAAAACTCACTGAAGTTTGATCTACATTGTAACAGGGTTCAGAGGATGGAAAATCAGAGTATGGCAGTGTTAAAAGGTGGAACCTTTAAGAGGTGATTAGATCACAAGGGGTATGCCTTCATGAATGCATAGATCCATGCATGGATGGTTGGGCTAATGACAGTGACTTGTCATGGGAGTGGTACTACTAGCATTATAAGAAGAGCAAATAAACATGTTAGGGAGCTCTGGATATTCTCGCCATATGATACCTGGATTGCCGCAGGACTCTGTAGAGTTCCCATTAAGAAGAAAACCCTTACTAGATGTGTTCTCTGGACCTTGGACTTCCCAGCCTCCAAAACGGTAAAAAATAAATTTTATTTCCTTATAATTTACCCAGTTTCAGGTATTCCATTATAAGCAATAGAAAACAGACTAAAACAATTATCTTTACCATTTAGCTCTCATTATGACTTTGCTTATAGAATAAACTTTAGATCTCTTATGCTCATTTATTAAGTTACATACTCTCTTTTTAGACACTTGTTAAATTATAGTACATTAATTTTGTCAAAATAGCAAGAATAATTACCTAACGAAGAGTACAGCAGGCTGCACCATAACACTTTTAACTTTGAGATACTCACAATGTGCTTCTGTCATTACCAACGCAGTATGAGCGGAGCTTTATTTTTCTTTTTAAAATGATTGTGTGTGTGTGTGTGTAAGAGAGAGATATAGAAAGAGAGAGAGAGTTACTTTGTAATAAAATTAAGAGTTTTTTAGTTTGATTCAAAATTATGAAATAATTCTTCATGGCAAACATTGAGGTTGTTTTTTCTGACCATTAAATGACTCTTTTAACAACTGGGTAGTGTTTGTAGAGTTTAACTTTGAAATACAATGGGAATTAACTCTTCTTGCTTTTAAAGTAAGATCAATCATCAGTCTTTCAAATATTTTCTAAAATTTTTAAGATAGCTTTATTATTTTTATGTTGTTTCAACTCCCAATGAACATTTTATAAGTTAGTTATGCCAAATTATAAAAACAAATGGCACCATTTGTACAGAATTATACTTAAGAGATTAAAAAATCACTTTTTTGCAATACTTGAGTATAGAAGAATGTAAACTGAAAATTCTTATTTTGGATATGTATAATCTATATGCTTCATACACTGTCTTCTATGAGCTAGAATAGATTATTTTCTGTTAAGTATAAAATTGTTATTAATGTAATTTTGGCATCATGTATTTGTGATTAAATTATAAGACTTTAGGTACACAGGTTTGAACATTTCTTGACTCTCTTGTGATTCATTATAGATGCCTTAAGTTATTTTTGGGAATTTTCCCCTTAGAATGTTATACTGATAGGAAGTTTCAGCATTAAAAGTTCCGCATTTTAGTGCTGATGTGCCCCCGTGCCCCCAAATCTGCCATTTCACTTTAAATGATAAAAAATAGTTGACCTTTCTTCATATGTAAGTCAGAAGCAGCTTAAAGTCTGGCTCACATTTTGTTGAAATAAACAACATACCAACATTTATCATTTGTTATGAAATGCAGGAATCGATATTTGTTGCCCTCTAGCATTTCTTTCTCACCCACTCACATTCTCTTCAACATCCTCTCTCAACTTTCCAAATTATAAATGGCAACAGATCAATGGAAATGGCATTGTTTATATAGCAACAGTCCTTTAGGCATAATCAGCTTTCAGTTACTAGTTCAGAAACATAGCAGGCTTATGGAAAAACTGAGACCTGCCACCATGCAGTGATAAAAGCAAAAGTCATCTGAGAGATATGGAAAGAGATAGAGAGTGTAAAATTGGGGGAGAGAAAACAAAACACACATGGAAGTCGGAGGATGACTTGTTATAAAGACTATGTGTTATTTACCATGATCCAACAGGCCACCCACCATCAGGCCCTCCTAATTCTTCATACCTCACACCTTCCTCCACTGCTCTCTATTCACTCAACTTCCACCCACGTTGACCTGCTTCCAGTTTCTCAAAGGCATGAAGCTCTTTCTGACTCAGGATACTCAGACATGCTATTCTAGATACATGGAATTCTCTCCTTGCTACTCTTCACATGACGTCTTGTTCCTATCTTCTTGATGGGAACTTAAATGCTGCTTATTCAAGGGGTCCTATTTGACTATCTAATCTAAAGTAGTGCCCACCAGTATTATCTTTCATAGTACCTTTTCCTTCATTCATAGAACTTATATTTTGATATCATGAATTTGTTTAACTTCTGAGTAAATGAAACCACAGCATCACTACTTATTTGGCTGTATCTATCCTTCATGATTGGATCTGCTTTCCTTTACCACTTAGTGATATGCACTATTTTGTTTTATTGAATGTTTTACAATTCATGGATAGACAACACTTGTTTTAAGGAAAGCGTTCATTCACAAGCTTAACCTCTAGGCATAAGTCAACATTTCACAACATTGTTAAGAAAGACAATTAGGCATAATCCAAATGCCATTAGTAGATAAATGTACAGAACAATTTTGGTGTGTCTGTATAAAATATAATACAGTTAAATTTACCAATATAAATGTGCTGTCACCATGTATATTCATATGAGAATTGCTAAAAATAATTCTTGTTTCCTTACATTGTTACTAATACTAGTCTGTAATTCCAATTTTTTGTCAGTCTAGTAGACCTGAAATGGTATGTAATTTTTAAATCTGTGTTACCTTAATTTCTAGTGAAATTGAGGATATTTTTATAAAGCCTCTTCTATGAATTGTGTCGTCATGCATATACACATTTTCCTAATTTTATTGATTTGTAGATATTCATCATATTTCTGATTACGCCTTAATTTCTAGTGAAATTGAGGATATTTTTATAAAGCCTCTTCTATGAATTGTGTCGTCACGCATATACACATTTTCCTAATTTTATTGATTTGTAGATATTCATCATATTTCTGATTACTAATCTTTTAATCAATTTTACTTAGCAAACATTTTCCCATTCCAATGTGTATACATTAAGCTATCTTTAGCACCACAATTTTTTTTCAGTGAGATATGGAATTATAGCTTCTGTCCCATGTATTCTCATTTCTTTGATAACAACTTTTCCCTGAGTACTTGGTTTCCTTTCTCGTTTATTAATGTTCATCTCTTAGCCTTTGCCTCTATTGAAGTTTGTCTCCCATACCCGAATTTCAGTTTTCAGAAACATCAGATATGCTGCTTTCTGTCTTTACTCCAAAATGGAATGCTGATAATGTGCTTTTAGTTTTCTTTTTCTGTCTTTTATAATTTCATTAATTTCCCTTTTCATCTTATTTTGTTATTTTTTCATACACTCAATTCATTCATCTAAACTTCATGGTATATTTTTCTCTTTCTTTGCAACTATGATTTCTTGAAATATGTTGGAACTCTTCTGAAAAAATATTTTAGATATATTAATTTGTAATTTTTAGAACGATGCATATTCTTAATGTGGTACCCTTCATCTCATTCTGTAGTATGTTTTCGAGGTTATATATATATGTATATATATATACATACATATATATATTTTCTTTAATGACGAAAAGAAAGTGGGTTTTGATGTGCATCAAGATTTTTATAAACATGCAGAATAAATTTGTCTCCTGTGACTCTGCTGTCATGCATGGAGTTAACAAATCTCTTTCTCAAGTCTTGGAATACTTCTGGGCTGCAGGGAAGACAAGACCCAATTGCTTGTTTCCGGTAAATTTTCATGGGACGAATCTTTGTTCTTCTGAGGCAGCTTCTTCCTCCCACTTCTATTTTTCTTGCTCAGCTCGGAAATTCTGAACAGAGGAAATACATACGAAACCTCATTTTGTTATCTGTTGTATATTGAATGTTTGCTCCTGTTTTACTTATTCTTGTTTTGTTGTTGTTGTTTTTAATATAACACCCAGCCCCCAAAGTGCTTTCTAGCAGAAGGGAGAATTTGTGAAAATATTACCCCACTCCACACTCTAAACTTCATGTCTGACTGTTTCTGAAGTGTGCAGTTTTAGCCTAGATATGGGAGAAGCAGGCAGAGGAAAGTGAGAAAATAGGACCATGAATGTAGGGTCAAGAGTATTTTAAGGGGAACAGAGGATATCTGCCCAGATTCCTGCTTGGCGTAGCACTTAGACTCTGACTCAAGGGACAGAGAGGAAAGAGTAAAAAAATCCTTCCTACTTTTTTCCTTTTTTCCTTTTATTTTTTAAATTAAATAAAACCCATTGTCATCTTTTTCTAAAGCCTTTACTATCTGTCAATTGTGTTCTATCTGTCTATAATAAGCATCAATTTTTTTACAAATTACAGTACTTTTCATGGCACTTATTGTTTTATGACCCTATTGGTGTTTTTGAAAGGTTAGAAGAGGCTGCTGTTGGAATTGCCATTGAGATGGCATCTTGTACCATCAATATCCTACATCTCGACGGCAATCCCACATCACTTATAGCCTTTAAATGTGCGATACCCAAGGCAAAAAACAGGAAATCAAATTATGTCTTAGGTGATAAAATTTAATCTCTCTCTCTCTGTCCATATTTATGTGTCTATATACATGTGTGTGTGTATATATATCTGTATGTATGTATATCTGTATATACATTTTTTTTTACTGTGCACTTGTTTAAGTATAGGGAAACAAAGAAATAGGAACACATAGCCCTTTATTTTTTGTAAATATAGTGTGTGTGTTTGTGTGTGCGTGTGGGTGTGTCTTTTAACATTTGGGAGCAAAACACCCTTATTCTTTTACATAACATTCCTGGCTATTCACACCTTACATTTTCATATGAAATTTATATAATTTTGTCATTTTCTCAAAAATCCCATTGTTACCTTTATTGGAGTTAAATAAATACAAAAATACTTGCTTGTCCACTAAATATTTACAACTCTATTTACACCTGTGTTCTATTCTGCCTCTGAGTTAAAAAAAACATCTGTACACACATTTTCTGTATAAACCACATATGTTTCTTAGTACATTTATTTCTTTGGTGTTCTCACATTTTTTAAAAATTTAATTTATTTATTTGCCTTAAACAACAGAAATTAATTTTATCACACTTCTGGAGGCTGGACATCCAAGATCAAGGTGTCTGCAGGTTTGGTTTCTTCCGAGGCCTCTCTCCTTTGCTTGTAGATACCTGCCTTCTCCTTGAGTCCTTACAAGGTCTTTCTTTTGTGTCTCTGGTGTCTCTCCGTGTTCAAGTTTCTTTTTTTAAAAAAAAAGTTTTTTTCAGCTTTATTGAGCTATAATTGATATATAGGAATTGTATATATTTAAAATGAACAACTTTACAACTTGATGTTTTGATATATGTATAGACTGTGAAATAATCACAATAAAGCTAATACATCCATCACCTCACATAGTTATCACTTTTTTTTTTCTTTGTGGTGAGAACACGTAAGATCTACTCTCAGCAAATTTCAAGTATAAAATACAGAATTGCTAACTATGCTCACTATGCAGTACATTACATCTCCAGAACTCATTCATTTTGTATAACTAAAGCTTTTTACATTTTGACAAACATCTCCCCATTCCCCTCCCACCCCCCAGTCCCTGGCAACCACCATTCTACTCTCTGCTTCTACGAATTTGACTATTCTAGATTCCACATGTAAGTGAGGTCATGGAGTATTTGTCTCTCTGTGTCAACTTTTCTGTGTCAAATTTCTGTCACTTTAATTTATATTTATTATATTTATATTTTATATGTGTTTATAATATATGCTTATTTGTTTTGAATTTAGTAGTGATAATAAATTGCGCTGTTACTTCCAATGTGTTTTTAGTTGATTTCCTTCAGTTTCTAGATAGATAACTCTATCATAGATAGATAAATCAATTCTGGACAGGTAAGAATTTAGAAAAACTGAGTTTTTGGCTTCTCCTTGGCAATAGTTATATTTCCTACCAATTCTTTTTTAACCTCTGTATCACTCTGTTTCTGTTGGTTATAACAAAATACCGGGAACTGGGTGATTTATTAAAAAAACAAAATTATTGCTTACAGTTTCTAAGGCTGGGAAGTTCAATGTCCAGGGAACACATCTGGTGAGGGTCTTGTTGGTGGTGACACTGACCCAGGGGTGTCACATGGCAGAAAATGGCAGCGCAGAGATACTAACCTCTCATATACTCTTCTTTTAAAGCCCTCAGAACCACTCCCTTGACCACCATTATTAATCCATTCACTACTGCACAGTCCTGCAATTCAATCACTTCTTCAAGGCCCCATCATTCAATTACCATAATAGGATTTCTCACCCTCAACAGTTACTGTGGAGATTTAAGCTTCAATGTTGTTGGGATGGGCATCCAATCTACAGCATTCTGCCTCTGACACCCCAAAACTCATGTCCTTCTCACATTACAAATACATTCATTTCATCCCCAGAGTCTTAACTTGTTTCAACTCAAAAGTTCAAAGTTCAAAGTCTGATTTGTATAATCAAAAAAAGTTATCGACTTCTGAGATACAATGGTGGGACAAACATAGGGTACATATTTCCATTTAAAAAGGGAGAAATAGGCCAAAAGAAAGGAGTAACAGGTCTTAAACAAGTCCAAAACCCAGCAGGACAAGTATCAGATCTCAAAGCTGGCAAATCTTGTACCTTGACTCCATGTTCAATGTCACCTGCATGCTGGTGTGAGAGTTAGGTCCCCAAGTCTTCATGCAGCCCAGCTTCTAAGGCTTTCTTGGTCTGAGGCCATGCTTCAGCTCTCCCATGCTGGGGTTGTACACTGGTAGCTCCACAGGTCTGGTGTCTCCATGGTGGTCCCATTCTCACAGCTCTGGTAGACATGGCACATTTGGGGTATTTCTGCTGCAACTCTGACCCCACATTTCTGTTTGATATTGCTCTAGTGAAGGCTGTATGTGGTAAATCTGCCCCTGCAACAAATCTCTTCCTGGGTCCACAGGCTTTTCCATACATTCATTGAAATGGGGGTGGAGGCTCCCAATCCTTCACAGCCCTGACATTCTGTGAGCCTGCAGACCTAACACCATGTGGATGCTGCCAAGGCTTCCAGCTTGTATTTTCCAAAGATGCACCTGGGGCCAATTTAGTCATGTCTGTAGCAGACAAATCCACCTGGTGCTGGTGCTGGAAGTTGCTTCCTGAGGTGATCTGGGCAGCGAGCCCATGTCGGGCAGCTCGGGCCTGTTCTCCAAGACCATTCTGTCTCCCTAGGGCGTTAGCCTATAACGTGCTGGTGCTGGAAGTTGCTTCCTGAGGTGATCTGGGCAGCGAGCCCATGTCGGGCAGCTCAGGCCTGTTCTCCAAGACCATTCTGTCTCCCTAGGGCGTTAGCCTATAACGGAAGGGTAAGCCCCAGAGTCTTCTGCAATGCCTTCAGGGCCTTTTCTCCCTTCTCTTTAAAAATTCCTCTCTTTTGTACTAACCTTCTTGACACCATTGCATTATTCTCCTGAAAATGTTCTCTGATTCTCTACCACATGGTCAGGCTGCAAATTTTCCAAATCTTTATGCTCTGCTTTCCTTGTAATTATACATTCTGGCTTTATGTCATGTCTTTGATGCCCTAACTCTGTGTAGGCTGTTACACGTAACCATGCACATTCCTTAATGTTTTGCTGCTTAGAAATGTCTTCTGCCAAACTTCCAACTTCCACAAAGTTCTAGCGCATGGACGAAATGCATCCAAGTTCCTTGTCAGTTCATAACATGGGTGATCTTTATCCCAGTTTCCAAAAAACTCCTTCTCACTTACATCCGTATTAGTCCTTTTCTCTTGCTTATAACAAAATACCTGGAACTGGATAATTTATAAGAAAAGAAAATTTATTGCTTACAGTTTTGGAGGCTGGGAAGTCCAAAATGCAGAGAACACAGTTGGTGAAGGCCTTGGTGGTGGCAACAGTGATGGCTGGTAGCACATTGAAAAATGGCAGAGCAGAGAGAGACTAACCTCTCATGTGCTCTTCTTTCAAAGCCCTCAGAACCATACCCTTGACCACCATTATTAATCCATTCACTATGGTATGGTCCTTCAATCTATTCACCTCTTCCAGGCCGCACCTTTCAATTACCGTGATAGGATTTCCCACCTTTGAGAGTTGCAATGGAGATTTAAGCTTCAATGAGGTTAGGTGGGGGCGGGGGGGGGGGCGAAATCCTGTCTACAGTAACATCTGACATCTTCTCAGAATGTCCTTTGCTATCCCTATTTCTATCAACATTCTGCTCACCACCATTTAACCCGTCTCTAAAAAGTTCCAAAATTTCCCTTGCTTTCTTGTCTTCTAAACTACCACCAGCAGGTAGGCTTTTTCTAGCTTTCTCCTTCAAATTCTCCCAGCCTTTCCTCAATACCCAGTTCCAAAGCCACTTCCACATTTTCAAGTATTTGTTATGAGCAACACCCCACTTCTCTGGTACCAATTTTCTATATTAGTCCGTTTCTGTTGCTTATAACAAAATACGTGAAACTGGGTAATTTGTAAGAAAACAAAATTTATTGCTTACAGTTTCAGAGGCTAGGAAGTCCAAAGTCCAGAGAACACATCTGGTGAAGTTCTTGGTGGCAGCAACAGTGATCCAGGGTTTTCACATGGCAGAAAACGGCAGAGCAGAGACTAACCTCTCATGTGCTCTTCTTTTAAAGTCCTCAGAACCACACCCCTGACCACCATTATTAATCCATTTACTATGCTATGATCCTACAATCTAATCACGTCTTCAAGGCCCCATCTTTCAATTACCATAATAGGACTTCCCACCCTCTACAGATACAGTGAGGATTTAAGTTTCAACGAGGTTGGTGGGTGTGTGTGCAGGCAGCTAATCTACAGCACCTCCTTACGTTGACTCTGATTATAAAACAATGCTAAATAATACTGGTTATGGTGGTATGTTTATATTTTTTCTGACTTTAATGAAAATGTCTATTTTGGTATATTAAAATTTTTATATTAGATTTAGTTGATGCCTTAGTCTGTTTGTGCTACTCTAACAAAATTACAGACTGTGTCACTTATAAACAATATAAATTTATTTCCCATGGTTTGGTAGGCTGGAAAGTTGAAGATCAAGGCCTAGGCAGGTTCTAATGTCCAATTAGGGCTGCTTTCTCTGTTTCTAAGACCGAGTTCTGTTGCTACATCTTCAGGAGGGGAGGAACACTGTGTCCTCACATGATGGAAGAGATGAAAGGGGCTTAAAGGGACCAAATTCCCTCCCTCAAGCAATTTTATAACAGCATTAATCTGCACTCCAGACCTAAATACCTCCCAAAAGACCCTACCACCCAACACTGTTCCATTGGGTATTAAGCTTCAACCACATGAATTTTGGGGCACACATTCAGACCAGAACAGGTGAAGATAGCAGTTAACATATTACAAAAACATTGTTCTATTCTTGGATTACAGTTGTGTTTGGATTTTCTAAACTATCAGGATGGAATTTGGAGGTGTTGGATGTATGCTTTTGGCATCTGCTGAAATAATTCAATAACTTTTTTTTGTTGTATAAATACCTTGATTGTTTCAAAGTTACATTTGTTGTTTTTCTCAAATAATAAAAATATTTAATGTAATAGTATATCTTACATTGAAAGAATTTTACGAAGGTTCATCAAATTATTTTTTTCAGATTGAAAAATGAATGGTTAATATGGCTAGAAAATTTATCCAAATAGTATTTAATTGTATTAGTTTTATTAATTCCAATCTAGCTTACTATATGGATTTGCTAGGGCCACTACAACAAAGTCACACAAATTGGGTGGCTTAAACAACAGAAATTTATTGTCTACATTTCTAAAGTCTAGAAGTACAAGATCAAGGTGTGAGCAGGGCCATGCTCTCTCTGCAGGTACCAGGGAAGGATCTGTTTCAAATCTCTCTTCTAGCTTCTGGTAGTTCCTTGGCTTATGAGTAGCAGCATAACTCTAGTCTTCATATGACATACTACATGTGTGCATGTCTCTACAGTTAAATTTCCCCCTTTTTATAAGAAGACAGATCTTATTGGATTAGGACCCACCCTGATGACTTCATTTTAATTTTATTTCCTCTGTAAGACCATATCCCCAAATAAAGTGACATTCTAAGGTACTGAATTCCAACTTATCTTTTCTGGGGCACAACCCACCACATCTATTTCCATTGTACAAAATATTTTTTTGTAGTACATGACATGTTATTTAAAAACTATAAACCACTAATATGAATAATTTTTCCTTTAGCAAAAGATATATTTGGTGTTTACAACTTTTCTTAGTAAGATACCATGAAGTTTGTCCACCTTCCATATGCAGACATCTTGCCATATGAAATGTCTTAGAAAACAGAAGCATTAAAAAGAATAGTTAGATTATATCTTAAATGATACTCAATTGTCAGTAGAAAAAAAACTATTTCTACCCTACAACTTCACTGTATACCCTTGCTTATCATGTTTTTAGCAGTAACTTTGTTCTATGTGTTGTTGCTTTTTATTTGTTGGTTGGTTTGTTTTTATTGAAATGTAATTGATGGTACATATCTGTGGGGTAGAGAGTTGAATATCAATACCTGTGTGCAATATGTGATGCTTAGTATGGATAATTAGTATGTTCAACAATATACAATGTAATTATTTTTCATGGCCCTTTACCAATACCTTCCTTACCACCCCTCTACCCCTTTCCTACCATAGGTAACCTCAGTTCTGTTCTCAACTTTTGAAAGTTCAATGTATTATTGAGATTTTTCTATTTCTTTTTTTAAAAAAATTTGCTTGTTTGTTAGCTTCCACTTATGAGTGAGGACAAGCAGTGATGCTCTTTCTGTGCCTGGCTTATTTCACTTAATATAATTTTCTCTAATTTCCTACATGCTGCTGCAAATGGCAGTATTTCATTCCGATTTATGGCAGAGTAGTATTCCATTCTGTAAATTTACAACATTTTCCTTATCCATTCATCAAACAATAGATGTTTAGGTTGGATCCAACTCTTGGCTATTGTAATTAGAGCTTCAATAAACACGGGGGTGCAGATATCCCTTCAACATGATGATTTCCTTTGGGTATATATTTAGCAGTGGGATTGTTGGCTCATACGGTAGTTCTATCTGTAGTTGCTTGAGGAACCTCCATACCATTTTCCATAATTACAATCCTACTAACAGTATAGGAGGATTCCCTTTTTTTTGCATCCTATTGGCCTACAGTTTTCTTTTTTGTTGTACCTTGGTCTGGCTTTGGTATCATGGTGACCCCGGCCTCAGAATGAATTTTGTAGAATGGCCTCTGTTTCAATGTTTTGGAATAGCTTGAAGAGAATTGATATTAATTCCTCTTTAAAGTTTTGATAGAATTCAGCAGTAAAGCCATCTGGTCTTGGGCTTTTGTTTGTTGGGAGACTGCTGATTACTGCTTCAATCTCATTGCTTGTTAGTAGTCTGTCCAGATTTTCTATATGTTAAAAATTGCCCTCTCATGTTTTGGTAGTAGTTAGGATGGCAGTCCACTTGAGAAGAGCTTTTACTTAGTGAATACATTTTCTATCTAATGTTTTCACTTGTTTGCTGCATAATGAATATACCTCCTGCTTCTGAGCTGAAATTGTGTCCTACTTACATCTTACTATCCTCATTTCAAAAGTACTGCACTTGACACATAATAAGAGCTGTATAAATGTTTGCTGAGCAAAGATACAAAAGAAATAAGAGAATTGAGAGAGGTAAGAAGTCACACATTTTCTCTGATAATCTGTGCTTTAATCTACAGAGCTGGGTTTAATTCTATTGGAGAATAGTAATAGAATAAACAATGTTGGTTCATGCTTTTCTTTGAAAACATTTCCCTTAACAATGTGGGTGATTATTATTTTGCAACCATTACGATTGCATGCCTCCTTTGTAGCAGGCAGTATTCTATGTGTTGAAAACACGATGATGAATATGATGAACTAAGTCACTGGCATCACACAGCCAACATTCCGGTGGGAAGAGTGAGATAATAAGTACTGGAACACCCAAGCCACTTGCAGATAATGGTATGCATTATGAAAAAAATAAAATGAATAATAGGAAAGAGTGTCATTAGGTTGGAGATGCAAGCTGTTACAGCTGAGGACAGCCACTCTGCATGGTAACTTTGAGCTAAAACTTGAAAAGTAAGTAAAAGGTTCTGTACCCATCATGTGAAAAATTTGAAGTCAATGTAGTCAAATCCTTTGAATAAACATGCACTTGGATGGTTTTGTACTTTTTTCTGTAAGGGAGACTCCCTGTCAAAGCCTCTTTCCCTTCCTACACACATGGACACTCATACAAAAACTCCCTCACATGCCTTCTTGGGAGAAATTCTTATTTCAGTCTTATTAAGTAATTTAATGCTGATAGCTGATACCATGGATATTTTTACTATGTGTGCTGTGGCAGCATCCTTCTTAGAGAAGTATGTGGAAATTGCTATCAACTGTGCTGCTCTTAATTTTAGAGAATAATTAAAATCAGTTACAAGAGAAGATGAAAACAGAGAAGGAAGGTGTTTAAAATCAGATATTTTCCTGCACATACCTCTTTAGAAGATAGTCCCTCAGTCTCACATCTTCATATGGCATAATAATACATGTCTTTGTTGGGGTTTCCAAGTGACTTTGTGAATTAGAACTTTGTAAGACAAATGACAGATACCAGTGCAAGAAATTGCACGAAGGTCAGTTTTGATCATGATAACCCCCACGAAGCAACAATTCCTGCTTACCTTATTTGTGGATATTGCCTCCACCCAAACTCCCAGCAGAGATAATACTGTAGTCAGCCAAATACAATGAGGAAGGAGTAGGAAGGATAAACCCAAATCCACTGGTTTGCTGGGAGATTTAAATGATTTAATTTACTGTCATGCTTCTCAGTTTCAAGGCTCCCACATAAGGAATGAAAGTGTATTAATGCA
The DNA here is from genome assembly GCF_000696425.1 of Galeopterus variegatus. Classification (NCBI taxonomy): domain Eukaryota; kingdom Metazoa; phylum Chordata; class Mammalia; order Dermoptera; family Cynocephalidae; genus Galeopterus; species Galeopterus variegatus. The sequence goes on along the minus strand of NW_007734236.1, from coordinate 32,011 downwards.
CCTCTCCAGAATGCTGTGGTCATGAGATCACCCAACTCACAAAGACTCAAAGTCTTCACCACACCCTCAGTTTCCTGGCCAATTTATTCAGTGCATAATATGGATATGGATGTTTTTCTTTCAGATCTGTTAGTCAGAACATTGGATTTAGACCTCTAGAGCAAACCTCCAGAGCATATAATGAGTTTACTTCTAACTATAGAGAACTTGGTCCAACTTTCTTTTAAGAAAGGTCTAGAAGCTTCTCTGTCATATTGGTTATAATCATGTTACTCCTCTGCAATGAGTTCAATGTGTCTCCCACAAGTTCATGTATTGGAAACTTGACTCCCATTGTAACAGTGCTAAGAGAGTGGGAAATCATTTTATGGTATTTCAAAGGTGGGGCCATAAGAGATGATTAGATTGTGAGGACCGTGCCTTTGTGAATATATTGATCCACTCATGGAATAATGAGCATGGTCTGATGGCTTTATAAAAAGAGCAAAGGAGAAGGTTAGCTCTCTAGCTCAGCCCAGTCTCTCACCATGTGACACTTGCCTTGCTGTAGAGAGTCACCACCAATAAGACCCTTACCAAGTGAATTATACCCTGGAATGAGGACTTCTCAGACTCCTAAACTGTAGAAAATAAATTTTATTTCTTTGTGAATTAGCAAGCTTGAAGTATTCTGTTGTAAGCAACAAAAATGGACTAATACAGAAAATTGGTACCAAGAAGTGGGGTGTTGCTTATGACAAATAACTGAAAATATGGAAGCTGCGTTGGAACTGGGTGATGGGAAGAGGCTGGAAGGATTTGGAGGAGAAGTCTACAGAAAGCTTAGAAGAAAAGAAGACCAAGGAAAGTTTAGTATGTGTTAGAGACTAGTTAAATGATGGTGACCAGAATGCCGACAAGGGTACGGACAATTTCAGGGTATGCTGTTATAAGCAACAGAAACAGTCTAATCCATCCTCTCTCCAAAGTGAGCCATTCTTCCCAATGGCTCCCAATGAAGTAGTGTCACGTTAGGTAATGAGTCATTGCATTTGGCTTATTTCCCTTGGCTTTCTCTCCTAAGGTGGAACTATGCTGGAAAGAGCAAGAAAACTTTAGGTTTTGAACCCAGTCAGGTTCTGCTCAGTATTTTCATCTCTAAAAGATGGAGATAATTCCCTTCCGTACGGTTGTTGTAATGATCAAATGTATACTGATGTTTTTGAGCAGCCATTGTCATTCTTAACAATTTATCTAACATGTATTGATCTTTTACAAAAAACTAAGCCCTGTTCATATACCATCCTATTCAAGTCCCCTAGCAACCCGTGGAATAGATATTATTACCCCATTTTCAGATGAAGGGACTTTGGCACATAGTTATTATGAAAGGGGTCAGAATAAGAACACAGGCAGTCTGATATCAGAGCTCCTATTCAAGTCCCCTAGCAACCCGTGGAATAGATATTATTACCCCATTTTCAGATGAAGGAACTTTGGCACATAGTTATTATGAAAGGGGTCAGAATAAGAACACAGGCAGTCTGATATCAGAGGCAGTGGTCTAGGTTATCACTGGCATATGCAGTCCAGAGCAATCGGTTGGCAGGGAAATCTAGCTCAGTTTAGAGAAGACAACAGGCCTCAATGGGCAGACAAGTCCAAGATAACAAAGGAAGAAGATTTGCCTACAAAGTGTGGCACTTAAGACATCCTATGTTGAGAATGTCCCCAGTGTTCTTGATTAGTATAAACAGAAGCAAACATGACTTACTACGAACCCATTGCTTGACTGTGAGGATAGAATACAGATGTCAGACCACAGTTATTTGCCTACAAAGTGTGGCACTTAAGACATCCTATGTTGAGAATGTCCCCAGTGTTCTTGAGTAGTATAAACAGAAGCAAACATGACTTACTACGAACCCATTGCTTGACTGTGAGGATAGAATACAGATGTCAGACCACAGTTGAAGAAGACAGGCCTAACTTTGGCAGAAAAGCATAAAAGCTGAAAATTTAATATGAACTGAACCCAAGGGAAATGGGCAAAGAACAGAATCTGGTCAGGGAAAGAAACAGGATTCAGAATTTGGCAATGGGACACCAAGAACAGATGACACTACAACTAGGAGAGATGGACCTGTGCTTGGGCTTGCATACCCTTTATGTACGCTGTTGATTGCAGAGGCCCTGGCACTTACGCCTGATGACTTCTATCATGGTCAAAAGCTTAGGTTCTAGGAAGATATCTTCCAGGTTTAACAGAGGACAATGCTAGACTCTGTTATGTAGTTAGCAGTCACAATTATGTGCAAATTGTGGAGTGCAAGTATCTTTACAACTGCATTTGTGTGCTAAAGCTGCTGTAACAGAGTACCACGGATTGGGCAGCTCAAATAATAGAAATGTATGTTCTCACAATTCTGGAGGCTGGAAGTATATGAAATGAAGGTGTTGGCTGGGTTGACTTCTTCCGAGGCCTGTAAATGGCCATCTTCTCTCTTGCCTTCACATGGTCTTAACCTCTGTACCTGTCTGTCTTAATATCATCTTATTTTAAGGACATCAGTCATATTGGATTACAGCCCACCCTAACGACCTCATTTTAAATTAATTATCTCTTTAAAGCCCGTCTTTTCAAATATAGTTACATTCTGACGTACTGGAGTTAGGACATCAACATATGAATTCTAGGAGGACGTGATTCAGCCCATAACAACAACTGATGCAAATTTTGGTGAAAGACTTAAGGAGACATTTCTTGTACTACTGTACGAGAGACTCTTAAAGGGTTAGGCTATATAAATAGCACTAGCCATGTAATCATCTCTTCTGAGGATAAGAATTCCTAGTCCCAAGTTATTTAGCATCTTAACATCTTCTATCAAGATGTTCTTAGTAGAGTTTTAAGTATTACTCAGGACAGAGGACAGCACGTTTCTGAAATTATTCACTTTAAACAAATTATTTTAAGAACTATTTTGAAGCCAGTTTTATGGGAGAGAAAGATAGATACAGCCCGGCATGCATGTTTCAGCAGATATAAGATTTCATTATAAACCATCTCATCTCTAGATTCTTCTGTTCTGAGGGCAGGGAAGTAGAATGGAATGGAGCAAGGACAAGAAAAACTATTAAAATGAGGATTTATTTGTATGGTGGGCTTGAGATTACTCCACCTGATAGGTAGGTACATGTGATAACACCACCTTGAAGCTTGCTTGTTAAAATGACTCTTTCCCATTAAAGAACGGGGTAATACTTACCTTTCACAAAGGATTTCCTAAAAAGAGAAGAAACTTCCTGTGTTTGGGCTGGGAGACAGGTGTCTCAAAACAAGTTTTGAAAAATTTACTACATTTTGTTTTTTATCGATTCTAAGTATAACTTACCAGGCATTCTCTTCAGCTTATGTTTAAACCCATGTGTATCTCAATGGAAATCCAATCCATATGTTTCTGATTCATTTACACTTAGCTCATCAAAATATTGTTTTGCAAGAGCTATTTGAAGTCCAAAAAAAGCTTTGAAAAGCTTTTTTTCTTAGAAACAGGAAATCGGTATTTGCCAAGTGTAAACAAACACATTCTCTTACTCTCTGTGCTCATATTTTAATTGGAAATTTAGAAGACAGAAGGTTAGAGAGCTCTCTAAACCTGGCCAAAAACAAATTCATCCTCTTTATGGCATGGCACTGAAATGTATTCCTCTTTTCCTTATCTTTATTTTTTAAAGTGCCTTTTGTGTTTGTGTAAATTTCCTTAAAATAATCTAAATGTTTAAATTAAGATTTTTTATTTTACCTTAAATTTCATTGAATTTCTTTCTATCTGAATATTCTTAAAAGAAATAATTTTTGCCAGGAAAATGTGCTTAAGCATGTGTTTGAAAAGCTTTTTTTCTTAGAAACAGGAAATCGGTATTTGCCAAGTGTAAACAAACACATTCCCTTACTCTCTGTGCTCATATTTTAATTGGAAATTTAGAAGACAGAAGGTTAGAGAGCTCTCTAAACCTGTCCAAAAACAAATTCATCCTCTTTATGGCATGGCACTGAAATGTATTCCTCTTTTCCTTATCTTTATTTTTTAAAGTGCCTTTTGTGTGTGTGTAAATTTCCTTAAAAATAATCTAAATGTTTAAATTAAGATTTTTTATTTTATCTTAAATTTCATTGAATTTCATTCCATCTGAATATTCTTAAAAGAAATAATTTTTGCCAGGAAAATGTGCTTAAGCATGTGTCTGATAGAGTTTAAAAGAAAATGGTACCCACTTAGATTTTCTCATAAACCTGTGAGTCAGGCCTGAAAAATAATCATCCTTATGCACTTGGCTTAAATAAATGACCACTTTGATGCCATATCATCATTCTTGTTCATATTCTATTGAAATCCAGTCAAAGCATGGTGAAGGGCTTCAAACTATAAAAGAGTAAGACATAATCTGGTAGATGATGGGATCCAGAGTGTCAAATTCAAAAGGTACCCAGAACCATGAGCCTATTGTAAGAATTCCAAAGTATTCACATGCGACCTGTTATTATTTAGCATTTGGAAACACCATCTCTGAGTTTCACCGATAATAATTTGGAAGGAGATCATTATCTGTACACCTTCATGAGGATTTAAGGTAAACCTAGAAGTAGATCCACTTTAATGTGCCAGTACCAGGGACTGGTCAAATGGAATGGTGACCCAAACCAGGTGCTAATCAAGTAGATAAGTATCTACTTTTATCTACAGAGCAGCCCAGAGCAATAGTGCCAGAGTCCAAGAGCAGACTCTGACCCTGAAAATGTCCAGAGTTAAAGCCAAGAAGTGAGTAAAGAACCTGAATCAACAGAGAAAGCTAGCAGTAAGCAACCACAGTAAGGGCAGGAGTGGAATATGAAAAGGCAGAAACAGAGGCTGAAACAAAGCACCAGAATTTAAGACATTTTTCCAAGAACAATCTAGGATGGCAAAAGAGGACCATTCCTTTACTGTGGAGGCCACGTGTCATGTTGTTTACCCTGATTTAAAGCCCAGGAAGGTAGTCCATGTAGATTGGATGTTTATAGTAGCCTCCTAATTAAGCCAAATATTCCCTCCCCTATCAGCAATGAGGCAGGGGGTACAGGGAGGGGAGAATGTGGGACTGGAGTGCAACTCAACATCCAGGCCATGGCTCAAATTAAACCCAGTAATCAGCTCCTTTAAGGATTCTTTAGGGATTTAAATAGAAACATACTAATTAAACAGAAACCCCATGGCACAGCATCCAAAAAATCCAAACTCAACTTTTTGCTAACCTGACACCTGTAACATTTGATAAAAATAGCTGATGAATTAGGTTGTACTTACTACCTGTTGAGATTCCTATGAAGACATATACTTGTAAAAAAAAAAAGGTGTCAAATTGTGAATGATGATAGCATTATTTGTTTTTAGTAAAAATGCTAATCAAATGGAAACTATGTTTAATTTCCACTGCCAAAGTATCTCAAGACAATAATGGTTTGTGGAATGGTGACACATCAAGCAGGCATGGCCGCGTGACTGGGTTCAGGGTGTACCCAGATGTTCACATCAAGCCAGATCATTTACTAACTTGAAGGGTGGAAAGGACCATAGAAGTCACAAAATCCACCTTGCTGCAATGCTTGATTGGCCCCTACATTTCTCAGACTCTTCTTCAACACTCTCACTGAGACCGTGCACGCTAATGCAGTTTCTCCTGATGTGATGTCTCCTGATGTAGGCCGCTTGGTTGTAGAGAATCAAATTGTTAGAAAGTTCTTCCTTGTTTTGACTAAATCATATCTCTCTATAACTACCTCAATTTGACCCTACCCTTGGGTTTCAACCAGAACAAGTCTCACAAATGGAAACACTAATTTTATGTTTTTGTTCTCTTTGCTTATATTCAGTTTTTCAGACATTTGTAAATGCTGTCACAAACCTCTTCAATCTAGTCTCAGTTCTTTCAGTATTTTCTTGTGTTTCCTAATTGCTGCTAACTTCCTTCTCATCTGGCACTCTCCTCTGGCTAGACATGCTTCATTTGCTAATTCATTAGCCTTCTCAGTTCTTCATGGTACTCCCAAAATTTATATAACTTCCAAGAATTCCTCCCACATCAGGGATGGCTTTGGACTGGGCCAGAATTTCTTCTGATCTCATAATCCAAGTTCTTTGTAACTGAATTCCAGGTCTGATCCAATCTCTACTGATTTCTAAGAAGAAGCAATATGTCAAGTTTTCACCACCGCAGTTTGCTTGCTGCATCTGCATCACATTCTCTGTTTTAAAGTTCTGTGACTCACAATTCCCATTTGGTAACGTCAGGGAAAGACCCTTTAAGACAACTTGTAAGGTACTTTTGAAACCCACATTAGCACTTAGACTAACATGTCACCATGATAGCAGAGAAAAACTTTAATTTTAAGTCCATTAAGTAGTAGCCTTAAATTGAACTCAGGCTAAAATAGATGGTGATGCAATAGCTGTGCCCTTAAATTACAGTACGTCCAGATGTGTTCCTCCTCTGATCACTGTGTTTTGGACAAGCTATGAATGTGTCAGAACATTTTCTCATTATCACGTTGTCAAGCTAACCATGTTCGAGTCTTATTTTCTTAATTATTTCAAAAAAGGCAGATTGAAGTTCTATGCAGTAACATATACAAGGCAGGGCTTTACTAGCCCCTCTCTCATAGTCTAGTAAATGTCACATGTGAATGCTCATAAATAATTTTTCAATTGGTTGTAATACTTGTTTATTTTCTCTTTTATTCTCAGAGCTCAGAGAATATTCTCTGTGGAGGTCTAGTAATATGCCAAATTTAAAAGTTATTGTTCAGCATTTTTGGTTACTGCTGAAAAAAGAAAATTTGTAATGCTTTAATATTCACCGTTATAAATATAATCAAAACTTTTCCACTGTTCCTTCTGTATCTCTCCTATTCAGTCCATTTATATACTTGTTTCAGGGTCAAGTTATTGACTACCCTTTACATGCAGATTGGTAGGTTTGTCATGAGAATTTTTCCTTGGAAAGTGTCATGTTTCTTATAACAATGACTATATCATCATTTACTCCAAGGACTATTGGCTCAAGTGGCAGCATGACCTTAAGAGTAACAGGATTGGTCTTACTGCAAATTCTGTTTTCTGTAGAATTTACAATTTATGATTGAAGACTTCTGTGAAACACATTTCTATTTTAAAATCAAGTGTCTTTTCTTAAAAGAATTCTTGAAACAGATTAATGGTGACTTCATAACACCCATGATTGGAGCCAAAATAAAGACAAATGTTTCACTTGAATAAAATTTGAGTTGATTTAAAAAAAATTATAGAGAGGACTAAGACTCAATCTGGAAAGGATCTTAGAAGACTTGGTTTATATTTAAGAAAAATGATCATTATTGGTGCCTTTCATATCTACACCTCTCTCTCTCTCTCTTTCCTTTGGGGTTTCCTCCACCCCTCTCCAAGAAGCCAATGAGACCGTAAGGATATAGGGAAAAATATAAAAGTACCAAAGATGCAGCTGTTAAAAAAGAAATCAAATTTTGCATTTTAGACAAGATTCTTTTCAAGTCCTTTGAAAACATGCATTTTAAGTCTGGCTCCTCTCCAAAATGTTGGGGGGAGATTAGATAGATAGATAGATAGATATAGATAGATAGATAGATAGAGATAGAGATATACTGAGTGTAAAATACGGAGCTAAAGAAAGGGTGACACTTGACTGTAATCAGATACTGGGTTTTGACATCTGACCTTAAATTTCCTGCTTAAAATCAAAAACCTCTGTGCTCTTTACAGAGCAAAAGTGTAGGGAGGGGGATTCCTTTATTTAAATTAAAAATCTGTGTTCTGTTAAATGTCTCTTGGGTTTTCAACTTTTCTGGTGGAATATAGGTTTGATATTCTTTCTGTTTGTTTCCAGAAATATATTATTTTTGATATTGCATTTCATATAAATCTTCAATTATACTAATAAATGCAAAGTCATTAGAACTCAAAATTTACATTAGTTCTATAAAAATTGTCCTAATTACACTAAACTTTAGATTAAGAGACTATCATTCAGATCTACCAGTGCAGAAAGGAGCAAGTGGGCAGAAACTGTTTTTCTTAAAGTGTTTAGAAAGAAAAGAAAATTAAAGAGGGTGGGGTTTTGTTTAAAGGTGGCAGATTGAAAGCACATGTTTAGTTTAACTCCTTCCCCAAACTTCATAAAATGATACTAAAGATGGATTCACAATAAAAGGTATAAACCTACAAGTACAAAAAGAGGGGTGAAGAAATGATAGAACAAATTATTTCGATGCTGAAAAGCAGGTGGATGAATGGAAAATGGCCGGGGTCAAGAAATCCTAAATCAACAGCAAGGAAAGGCTGGCTCTAAATCCCTGAAAGGATCAGTGGACTCTGGAAATAGGGAGGAAGGTTTGAATAAAAAATGATTGGGTCAAGTCCTATTATGAGTCAGGATCTCTTATCTCTCCTAGACCCCTTTCCCAATTCTGAGTGTAATACATATGCCTTTTACTTATTGGTAGAATGGTCTGGAAAACGTTCTCAGCTTTCAAAGATCTATGGGATTTGGTTGGGCCCACCTGGATAATCCAAGATAATCTCCCCAATGCAAGGCCCTTAACCTTAATCATATCTACAAAGTGCCTTTTGCAGTATAAAGTAACACGTTCTCAGGTTCTGAGGATTAGGACATGGACTTGGCAAGACGGGACTGTTATTCTGCTTACCACAAGGAATTAAAAAAAGGTATTATTTTCAGAAGAATATTTCAACAATCCTGAAAAGGAATTACATTTGCCTAAAACAAGCAGTGAGAAGAGGGGGCAAAGGGACTGACTCCTGAAATATTTTGAAAGTAGCGCAGACATTACTGCACTACTGATTGGATATGGAGAGCATGGGAGAGAAAATATGCAAATATCATGAGCAGTTTTCTGTGTTGGGCCACAGAGTGGTGGAGCTATTCCCTAAGAATAAGAATTATAAGAAAAAAAGAACAAGTTTGGGGAGGGATGAATATAGTTTAGGACATGAGTTGAAGCAGGAGCCAGGAAGACTTCTAGGTGGAAGTCTCAAGGCAGAGATTTCATCTGGATTTACAGATTATGGAATCATTAGCCATGGTATATAAAGCCACAATATTAGTTAAAATCGATGGAAAATGTGTAGAGAAAGAACAGAAGAATTTAGAGCAGAACTCAGAGATATATTTATATTTAAATGGTACACAGAGAAAAGAGGCTATACAAAGCCTAAAGAATGGATGAAGCCAAGGTGAAAAACTAGGGAGCCAAGAGCACAGAGGTCAGTGAATCGTGAGGAATCATTCTCGGGGCTACTGTTTATGTGCTATAGCACTGGGAATGCTGTTCACCTTAGGAGAATGTAACATCAGACGCAGTCAATATGTAACTCTAAGTGATTGCCACAGATCGCTCCATATATTAAAAAAAAACATTTATTAATTGATCCTAGAGGTTCTGAATTTTTAAAATCCCTTTGTTTAAATCTTCAATAGAAAGGGCCTTCTCTCTTCTTCCTACTCATTTTCTAAAGAGTTTTATGAAAAGTTGTTTTCTTTCTCCCATATTCTTCTTCCGTATTTAAAGCAGGCACAGGAATAGATTTGTGCTAAGAATGTGAAAAGATGTGCAAATTGTATAAAGAATTTTTCTGTAAAAATTTAAATCTGTGGACTGGGAGATATACTACAAAGATTCTATCTACTGTCTTGCATGATTTTCACTTTGTCTCTTTCAAGTGAGCCAAATTTGAAATTTCTCTCCTAAAAGTACATGCCAAATCACACCCAGACATACCTACTTCTCCTATTTTTAAAACCAACTGGATTATTATTCCAGATACTAAACACTTACTGGGGGTCAACACTGTGCTGAGGACTGTGTTAACTGCTTCATGAAACTTGGTCTATGGCTTTGCCGACAACTCCTGACACCTGTTATGGGCTAACCATGATGCACCCCTTCTTTTCAAGTAACTTATATACATGATCCAATATGAATAGAGAAGTTAACAAGGCATTGCAATCAAACACCAGCTGGTAACTAATCACATCTTGCCATGTAACTTAGTGAAATTTGCATTAAGAGAATATAGCAAAATTTTTCAGGGGCCTATGTTGAAGCATTTCAAACAATTATTATTTCCTAAATTGTGAGCAACCTTATTTCTAAAGATATCTCAGTGCAGAAGCCTAGATGTAGTAGTAAGTGGATGTGTGATTTCTTACTTTAGTAATTAAACTATTTTAAGTGGAAGACATAAAATGTGTTAGATTTTGTCAAAAGACTGATCCTATCCAAAACAGAACCTTATTTAAAAAAAAAGAAAGAAAAAAAGAAAACTCTGCTTAGCTGACACTCTTTTCTGTAAAGTTATATTGATTTCTTAAACAAAATTAGCAATCCTGATATTTAGAAGTTATAAATGGAATGAATACTGAAATTCCTCACATAAAGTATCCACCACTGGGCACTTCGGTAACTGCCTTTATTTAGATCTAGATGGTCATGTACTGATTCATATGTTTCTGTTGGATGCATTTTTTAATTTCTCATTACGTTAAAAGATTCTCCTGGGATTTTAATGACTATTTTCTCAGTCACTTATCACCAAGTGCTTGGCATCTCACTGTGCCACCAGTATGGCTCAAAGTCATAAATTCTAAGCTTCTGATCCACAATTTGAAAGTCACCCAAAATAAATCACAATGTATAGCCTCTTCTACAGTAGGGCTGCCAACCTGTATATGAGGAACTACCTTTATTTCCTTAAAACCAGAAGATCACTGCTTGGGGAGGAGGTAGATATGGAATTAGAAGTTGTAGGTGCCCTAACCATAACCTTGAACATTTTTAATATGGGAATTTCTGTTGCTGCCTTTTATAATTTTCTGTATATTTGTTTGCCACTTTTCACTATAATGCTAGTTCTTTTAACAACCAAGGCATGTGATGGAGTTAGAATGTATTGTCCTCCCAGAACTTATGTGGAAATCTGATCCCCAATGTGGCAGTGTTGGGGGCTGTTTGAGTCATGGGGGTTGATCCCTCATGAATGGATTAATGCTTTCCCTGGGGGGTGGGGGTAGTGAGCAAGATCTCGCTCTCTTAGTTCCTGTGAGAGCTGGTTGTTTAAAAGACTCTGGCACCTCCCCCCTCTCTCTTTCTCTTATTTCCTCTCAGCATGTGATCTGCTTGTACCTGTCCACTACCTGATGATTTCTGCCATGAGTAGAAGCAGCCTGAGGCCCACGCCAGATGCAGCTGTCCCAGAATCATAAGCCAAATAAACCCCTGTTCTTTATAAATTACCCAGTTTCAGGTATTCTGTTATGGCAACATGAAATGGACTAATACAGCAGGATATGCCCTGAATATCCTATCCTTAGTAGTATTCTTAGGAGAGGATATAGTGGGAGTTGAATGAACATATGTTTGTTGATTGAATATGTGGTGGCAAAATTTAATTCCTGGAAAGAGAAAAAATGACAGGAAATAAATTACAGCAACTTAAAACAATGAATTTTATTTTAATCACACTGATTATCATTTTTATTTATATAGTACTTTAATATTTACAAAGAATTATCCTTTTATGTATAGTATTATTTGGTCCCAACAATCTGGTGAAGTGATTTAGGCAAATAATATTTTCTCCATTTGACATGTAAGAAACCTGAAGCCTAATAAAATAGTGACATATCCAAGGTCAACAGGCCTAAAGAGGTAAGTCTCCATTGTTAGTCATCTAAATATAAACCCATTCATTCAGTTCCTCACTGACTTTGAGGTAATATTGTGGAGGTTTTAGTTCAGGTGAAAAAATTCAGTAACCCTAAACTAAATAAATAACTTCATGAAATTAATTAATTAATTAATTTAAGAAAAACATAAAAAGAAGAGAAGGTGTTAGGACTCCTGCTTAGAAGATTCACTCATTTGAGGGCAGTGGTGCAAAAGAGAAAGAAAACATACAAAGGGGAAGGGGAAGAGGAATGTGAAAGAAAGATAAAATAAAAGAGGAACAGAAATGTCATACAATACCAGAGAAGAAAGTAAACTGGTCAGCAAAAAACAAACAAACAAAAATACAGTCAAGGAGAGTGATTGTACACAGGAAAGTGAATGTTGAAACAGATTTCATAGAGTAAGTAACTCAAATTGTGAAGACATAGCACAGTGGCAGTGAAGGTAGGAAGAAGAGATGGGTTAAGACTCCTTTAAGTTGGGGGCTTTCTAGCTTAACAAGTTTAGGAGACAATTTGGTTGAGTTTGAAACTTGGCTCTGGCACAGGGGAAGTTGCTAAACCTCTCTCTTCAATATTCTCCTCTGAAAAATGAGGAGGATCATAGTAACTGCCTCAAGCAGTTGTCGTGAGCATGAGAGGTGGCCTATGGGCAAGAAACTTGCAGTCGTTATATGCACATGGTAGGCATCACATCATTGCCAGCCTTGACTAGGAATTTTTTCAGCAAAGGAGGTGTTGTTGGATTGATTGCTATGGACTGAATTGTGTCTCCCCCAAAATTCATACAAGTGTTAGAGCCCAACCCCCAATGTGATGGTATTTGGAGATGAAGCCTTTGGGAGATGATTGGGCTTAGATGAGGTCATGAGGGTGGAGCCTTCAGGATGGAATTAGTGCCCTTATAAGAGGAGACACCAGAGAACTTATTTCCTCTTTCTCTCTTTCTACCTTGTGAGGACATAGCACCTATAAGCCAAAAAGACCATCCTTACCAAGGAATCTAATCGGTCAACACCTTAATCTGGACTTCTTCCAGAACTGTGAGAAATAAATTCCTGTTGTTTAAGCACCCAGTCCATGGTATTTTGCTATGGCAGCCTGAGCTGAATAATATCTGAATTCAGTGTAGATATTTTTATTTTTTGATAGTGGAGAATCCTCTATATATTCAAAGGCAGAGTGGCAGAAACCAATGAGGAGAAAGATTTTGAAGATACTTGAGAAAGAGATGATACATCTAGGTGGTCTTTTATGGGCTTCCCACTCCTACTTTTCAATTCACAATTTGTAATTTAATAAAGTTGATGGTATCCTTATGATCCATATTTTCTATATATTATGTCTTCTATATTGCATTAAAATTGAGGTCTGAGTGTTCACACATCTCAAATGTTTTATAAAGGGCAGGCAACTAGTAGATTAGAAATAGTCTTGTTTGCTTTGCTTTGCTCTGCTTTGTTTAGTTATGAGCCTCTTGCATGTCTAACAAAACAACACACTATTTTCAGTTACAAAATTGAATTTGCATTACCCATTTCTTGCTACAATTATGATATTATGATTTAGATTGGAGATGATACGATGGAAGGTGGAAGTTGATAGCATATATCTTACATTTCTTAATGTAGAATAGCTAGTTACCACTACGTATCAAGTGCCCAGCATTGTATTCCATGTTTTTCAGGGAGAGTACAAAGAAAAAAGTAGAATAAATTCTTCTAATTTTAAGAAAATTGCAATTTATATAGTGAGATAAATCACAAATCCAGAATTAACTTGACATCGTTACAAAGCAACTTTTCAATAAGTTTCAGCAGCTATGTTAGAAGTAGAATAGACTAGAGACTGAATGAATCAAATGTGTGAAGAAATAAAAAGGAAAAGTAGTCTAAATTGAAACTTGAAGATGAGTTTGGAGGTGAGATGTGGAGTGAAGAGAAGGGAGAAAGATGATTCCAGGTAAGCCAACAGGTGTTAGTTATAAAAGGAACTGAGCTAGTCTCTTGTCTATAATAGACAAATTATAGCACATGGTGCTGTGAATGCCACACAGAGACTATGCTGGGATAACAGTCACAAAATCCTTGTTATCTGATGATTTCAGAGTGCTTTCTTTTCTCTTACCATGTAGATGGACGTGTGAATGTTAAAGAAACTGGTGGCAGAAAGTTATTGACAAAATGAGAAGTTCACTCAAATTACTAATAGTCAGGTTGCTCCTTGAAGCACAGCATATTTTTGCATCTTCCTTCATGCCACTATTTAACTATGGGTCAATAGATTCTTGCCTTTCCCCTCAATGATGGCACAGAGAAGAAAGACATTTCTAGTAGAGGGAGACAACTCTGCTTTTGAGAATAAGCTTATATCTGCTTTATGTTACTGGACTTTGAAAGTAAAGAGCCTTTTTGATTGAAAAGAAAGGAAAGAGGAAAGGAAAAAAAGGAAGTTAGAAATGAAGAAAAAAGGAAGAACAGAAGAAAAGTCAGCAGGGAACATAGGCTCCTTTCCGTGATTCCCTCTAAGTTCTCTTTACTGTCTTTGCCACTTCTCTTGTCATCACTTAAATAGTTCTGCCTCCAAGCACATGAGGAAGTGGGAAACTGTGAGGCTGGAAAATCTCAAGGCACAAGTGGCTGCTCTACATTTGCAATGTGTGCCACTTGCTAGTTATGGCTCAGCTGGAAATGACAGCGTATCTCATAAAGGCCATAGCTGGTAACAGTGAAGCCAAGAGCACATTCCTCTGCACAGAGCAGCATCCTTTCTCTAGTTCCATCCTTCAAATCATTGTGGAAGCATAAACTTTAGTAAGCTTACTTTTAGAAGTAAAGGCTGATCCTGCGTCACAAGATGCCTTGTGAATTGAGCAGTGGTCATATATTATAAATACTGGATAATTGTATATAAGAACTATTGCTATTGATTATAATAGTAAAGGATAACTAATGTTTTTATAAACAGTGACATGAAGACTGATTAAACGTGTGAATATGGACATAAAGATCAGTCACTCAGCCCTGAAAAGAGGTGGGTGGGTAATATGTGAGATGGGAAGAATTGAATATATATATAATGTACAAATATATATGTGTGTATATACATATACATATGTGTGTGTGTGTGTGTGTGTGTGTGTGTGTGTATATATATATCAGTAGCATTTCCTTTTAGGAAAAAATCCTTTCTCTTCCTATTGACTGCCTTCCTGAGTCATTGCTATTTTGCTTGTAGTACGGTCTCCTTCAACCACAAGTCCCAGGCCATTATTCTCATTCACCAGATTTTTTTTTTTTTTTGTCTTTTTGTCTTTTTGTCTTTTTTCCGTGTCCGGCAACGGATTGCAACCCTCAGTGTTGCCCCCGCACCGGATCGGGGACCGGCAACGGGATTGCAAACCTCGGTGTTGCTCCCGCGCCTCGCTCAGCCAGTGAGCGGGAACCGGTCCGTAAGTGGGATCCGAACCCTCGGGCGGGAGCGCCGCCGCGCTTCCCAAGCGGCGCACTATCCAGTGCACCACCGGGCCGGCCCTCATTCACCAGATTTTATAAGTGAAAATAAAGTTCCAAGTTAGGACAGGTTTACATGAAGAGTCTCATATGTATATGTATGTGTGCGTGCATGCGTGCGTGTGTGTGTGTGTGTGTATGACATCTCCACGGAACATGGAACTTTCATTCTAAGTTGAGAGCTTTCCCTGTCTTAATCCTTTGGAATTATGTTAAGGAAATGAAATCACTGGCTGGAATTTAAAATTCTTTAGTGTGTTCAAATGGGGTATCCTCGTTCACCTCTTTTCTGTCCTACTGAATCAATACCTGGGTTATTGTTAAAGGGGGACTAAGTGAGGATCAGGGATTCAGACAGACATCAATTTGACAGGGACTGGGGAAGTGCAGAGTCAAGGTATCACTTAATAATGGGTGGAAGAGGAGGGATCGAGGGCAGAGTTTCGCAGTCAGCTCATTTCAATAGCAAGTTTCAACCATCTGAAACTTTGGCCTTGAAGAACCTCCCAGAGATCAATCAGTCCATCCCTCTGCCTCTGGGCAGAACCACACCTAGGTAATTCCAGACAGATGAGGTATTACTTCCATTGGGATGACTCCACAGTTGAGGGCTTAGCAAATGTACTCAATGCTCGAATTACAAATGACTCATGCACTTCAGTCATGATGTTGCTGTCATTTATAGCTTAATTAGCACCTTTTAAACCCCATCATATTTTACTATATTTCTCATTGTCAGTTATAACTAATGGGAAAAGCTTAACCCATAAACAATTTTATTATTTAAAGTATTAAAGGGAATAAGCCAGACACACTATGCTGGTTTCACATCATGCTGGAAATTATAGTAGCAGGATTTGGTTCAGAGACAAACTATATAAAAATGCTCAAAGGTTGAACCTAGCCCATACTATTTAAAAATAAGAGAAAAACGAATTTCTTACATTTTTATTAGTAAGCATTAGAAGATCCTAATATATGGGGGGCTGGCCAGCTAGCTCAGCTGGTTAGAGCTCAGCCTTATAACACCAAGGTCAGAGGTTCAGATCTCCCTACCAGCCAACTACCAAAAAACAAACAAACAAACAAATTAGTATTATATATATATAATAAAAATCCTAATACATGGATTTATTTTTTAAATAAAAGTACATTAAAATTAAGAAAAAGCAAGAGTTCCAGCATTATTATTTATGCTAAAAATGTTTAAAAAGGAAAATAAGATATTCAAGCTTCTATCAGTACCCTTTTATGTGCATGTATTTTATATATTAGGCTATTTCTTTTTCATTTTTCTCCTTATCTTCACCAGCATTTGGCTTTATATATTTATTATTTAAAAACATAGATTTTATTTTTTATGAGCTGTTTTAGGATTACACAAAAATTGAATAGAAAATACAGAGTACGGAGAGTTTAAGTATGTTTACTCTCTCTTTCTGATGATAACACTGTTAGCGTTTTGGATTTTAATATGTGTGTAGTGATATCTCAGTTGTTTTATTTTGAATTTCCCTTATTACATATGATTTTCAGCATGTTTTCATATGCTTATTTGCTATGTGTGTATTTTCTTTGGTGAGATGTCTGCTCATATCTTTTGCCCATTTTTTAATTGGGTTGTTTTCTTATTGAGAATTGTGGTATACAAGTCTTTAATGATGTGACCATAGGCACTGGGAGAGGGGAAGCCTTCTCAAGTCCTATGATTAGGTCTGTCTTTTAGTGGGCCAGTGCCTCTGGACTGTGAACCTCTCAAGTGCTTCCTAGTCCCCGATCTTAGGACAGGATGGCTAGAGGTGGCTTGAGTTGGGTATTTCCCTTCCCCCGAAAGACCCAGTAGATTAGCTGTGATAAAATAGTTTCTCTTGAAGGTAGACCTTGTTAAGAACAGAATGATCTAGTTGTGTTTCTCCTCCCCTCTCAGGAAGCATGAAGGGATTTTTCTAAGATCAATATGAGAACTTCGTAGAGTTCCTGGAGGTTAAACTCACCAAAGTGTTGGGAACTGCATCAGACTGCCCCTTCTGGAGGTTTTAACTCTCAGGCTTGTCCACAGGGAGCCCCCAGCCATTCGTCAATTACACTTTAGGTTTTCTGACCACAGTACTGGTTCCCACAAAGGTTTTTGCACCTACGGTTCTGTTCAGGTAAGTTGTTATTCTCTGTATCTGCCTATCTCCAATTTGGGGGGCAGTGGTTTGCCCTGTGACCTCTATTCTCTGACAGATCCAAGAAGAGTTGTTGATTTTGAGCATGTTCAGCTTTTTTGCTGTTGCAAGAGATGAAGTGATGACTTTCAAGCTGCACATATGTTCGGCTGTTCATGACAGAAACTCAACCTGGTCTTCCATTGGCCTTGTTAATGGTTTTCCACTCATACCTGTTGTTTTCCTTCCCCTCACAAAGCCTTTTAAATCATGTTATTTTCTTGCCAACAATACTTATTTTGTTCTTAGATTACTTTAAAGTATATTTCATAAAGAAGACCCTATTGCCGTGGCATGCATTTTTGGCAATTAGCATTGTTGAAATGTTTTAATAATATTTAAGCCTCAGGGTATCTCAAGATGATGTATATTTTCTCTGAGTGTGTTTTCATATTTTCATATTTTTATTTAATGTATCTGTACTAAGAATTCATTCAGAGATGTAGAAACTCTCAAACGATGCATAAAACTACTAGCAAATCTGAATTAGTAAATGTGTAAGTTTATAGTGAAATCATAATCATGATGTAGTGAAAAATGAGAGCATTAAAATGTATTAATTCCCTGTTCAGTTGTCATTCCTTTATTTCTATAATTGATCACTTAGATTGCTGTGGCTGCTAATTAGCTAATATTTAAAAAGACACACACTTTGGATCAGTGGATCAGTGGAATCTGATTGTGAACTATGTAGATGACGACGTAACTATCCACCTAGGTTTCAATTTGTGAATGATTTTTAAATTTCAGCAATCATATTTTTTGTCTAATTGTGTCTGTATGTCAGCACTTCCTCTTCAAACAGCGTGTTTTTCTCCACTGGAATTTCACACCTCTACACTCACTTCACCAGTGAGGATAATAAAT
This sequence comes from Galeopterus variegatus, assembly GCF_000696425.1. Lineage (NCBI taxonomy): Eukaryota > Metazoa > Chordata > Mammalia > Dermoptera > Cynocephalidae > Galeopterus > Galeopterus variegatus. Next base: position 13,641 of record NW_007734236.1, on the reverse strand, counting down.
ATGATATAGAGCCTTAGGTTATTCCCTCTCCTGGCTTGTGTTTCCATTTGGAATAAAAAAGAAATAACTGTAACTTTACAAAAAAAGTACTAAGTAAAAAGAAAAGACCCAAAACTCTTATTAGTTGATTTAATGAGCAAGACAAAAAATAGCAATTCTTCTATTTCTTTCCCTCTTCTTATGTCATTAATAAGCCACTTTTAAACATTCTGATGAGATAAAAACATCCTTTATCGAAATGACTTCGAAAGTATTTTTTAGACTGTTTACACAATGCTGTGTACATGTTCCTATAAAGCAATCACTGCCATTTAAAAAAATTGTTATGTGTAAGGCTAGAACTTAAGACAATCACAGAGGTACGTCACATGGATTTCCATGTTGATACAAAATATTTAAATATACATAGGTACCTCAAAAAGCTTATGGATAGATTCATATTATCTTTTAATTCTATTTTTAAGGAATTTTTGAAGTCTTCTCATATATTTTAAAAGTTGATGATGCCATCTTCAGACTTTTAACTCCCTTCCACTAATGGTCATGTGGAATAAATTAACCAGGAGCTGAATATATGGAGCAACTGAAATTGTGGAAATATATACATGTTACGGTAAAAGGAAAGAGCCTGCCTTCCCATACATAAATCATTGAGAATCAGTGGAATAACTTCTGTTGGGAAAACAAACAAAACAAAACAAAACAAAACTTATGTCCTAGAGTTAATGAGGGTATAAACTTTTATAGTTTAAGAGTAGCTAACATCTACATAACATCTATGATTATATTATAGGTAAAAGTGAGGCTATTTGTGTGTGTGTGTGTGTGTGTGTGTGAGAGAGAGAGAGAGAGAGAGAGAGAGAGAGAGAGAGAGAGAGGGCCTGTGGGAGTTCAAAGGGCTCATTTCAAATGAAAACTTTATTTTTGGAGGCAAATAAGTCTTTTCATTAAGACAGACTCAACCAAAGGTACTTGGCACTGCTAACCTTAAGTCATTTGGTTCAGCTTTGCGTAAATTGCAAGACAAATTTCTCTAGGAGTTACACTTTGGACTTTTAGAAAAACAAAACAAAATTATCTGTCTACCTTTCCGATGGCACTTTTTGTCGCCTGACCACACACATACCATGCATTCAACAGTCCATAGAAGTGAGTCTGTTACCACATTGGTTGTCTGCTTCTCTTACCCCTGCTCTGCTTGTATTTGAACAGCTGTGCCAACCTCGGTTTTGATTCTTTAATAGTAATAGTAGTGAGTACAAGCTTACTTAACGCTCACTATATGCCAACAGTCTCCTAAGTGCTTTATATGTATTAACTCTTTTAATGCTTACTAGGCAACCCTATGAGGCAAGTACTGGTTACTATCACACTTTTACAGATGAGCAACCATCTGAGGTCGGTTTGACTATTACCTCCATTATACAGACGCTGGTACTATTAGGATGCCCATTTTACAGATGAGTGTACTGAGAGAGATTAAGTTTCACAAAAGTTAAACAGGCTGATAAGTGACCAAAGGAGGGTTTAAACCCAGGAAATCTGTCTCCTGAGTTCCTGCTCTCACTACTGAACCATAAAGCTTCAATCTTGCTGCTGGCCCTTGCATGTGGTGGGTTCATGATCTCTGTGAATTTGAATTTCAGTTTCTTTAGTGAACTTGCTTTGGCTCTTGGTTCTTTTTTTATCTGCTGTACATTAAAAATGATCCTCTTGAAAAGTAGTTGATACAATGGTCAACATGTATGTGTGCGTGTGCATGTGCATGTGTCTGCATGTACATGAGGGTGAGAGGAGTATGGGAGGGGTATGGGACCTTGAGAAGCTACCTCTAATAAATACCAAGAGCTGTAGTAAACAGCAGTTTAAGAGTGCCAGAAAATACCCAGCCTTTCACAGCCTGGAATCAGGCACGATAAGAGCTTAAAAATTGTCTTGATAATATTTTTCTCTCAAGTAAATTTGCTGATTTCACTGTGCACTTGCATCGGCCACCTGATGTGATGTATTGAGGATTAACATAAATTCCAGGGGAAAGTTCTGTCCCAGTGTGCTATGGTCTAAATGTTTGTGTTCCCTCCAAAATTCATGTTGAAACTTAATCACCAGTATGATAGTACTAAGAGATAGGGCCTTTAGGAAGTGATTAAGTCATGAGGGCAGAGCCCTCATCAGTGGAACTAATGACCTTATAAAAGAGGTGTGAGGCAGCCGTTTATCCCTTCTTACTTTCTATCTCTTCCCCATGTGAGGACACAGTGCTTGTCTCATCCCAAAGACCAAGCAACAAGGCACCATCTTAGAAGCTGAACCCCAGCTCTCATGAGACACCAAACCTGCCAGCACCTTAATCTTGGACTTCTACCCTTCAGAACTGTGAGATAAATCTCTGTTGTTTATAAATTTCCTAGTCTCAGGTATTTTGTTGTAGTAGCAGAAACAAACTAAGACAGAGTGAGAAAATTATTTAAGGCTCTATGCACAGTTAAATGATAGTGTGTAAATAGAGAATTTGGATACTATTATCCAACTTCAAATTTTGCACTTGTTTATATGGTTTTAATTTTCAGTTTACTTTAATTCATCACCTACTCAGAGATATGCAAATTCAAATCTAGGTAAGCAAAAAGAAAAAAGAAAAAAACATGAAGCATCCATACCAACAAGCTATAGCATACTATCTCCATGAATTTTATTTCCTTTCTTCCTTATGCTCAGTTGTAAATAAAAGAAAGTGAAATGATGATGTTTTAGATAATGTAAAATAATAAAAATGGGATGGCTTGCTGGCATTTATAAAATATTTTAAAGCTGAAATACACATAGAGAAATATGGCTTAGCATTAGAGTAAGATAACTGACACTATAATTAAGCTATTTTGAGCACTTAATATCGTCAAGGCACTATTCTAAGCGAACTCTATTTCTTAGCTAATTTTTGACTTTATAACAAACCTATGAGGTAGGTGTGATCCTCCCCATGTTCAAGAAGAGACAATGTGCTTCAGATCACACTGCTTGGAGGCTGAAGAGTCAGGATTTGAATCCCAGCAGTATAACTCTGAGTCCTTGCTTTTAACCACTATAGCTCCAATTACCTTTTCTGAGGACTTCTGACATTGATGCTGGGGAAATATTTATTCTCCACATTCTGCGCTCCCATAAAGAGGAGAAAATATAAAAGTTTAGAAGAGAACATTAATATACCTGTACCCTCACTCATGCTTCCCAGGGCTGACGGAGTGACTTGGCTCCATGTCCTGAGCTCAGCCCCTCCAGGCTCATTTGTTTCCAAAACTGGTCCCTCTGCAGGGCATTTTTCCTCTCTACCCCTCGTTGCAGTCAGTGTTTCTACTGTGAGGGAGGCCTTAAGCTGTCCAGTGCTCATACTGATAATTGATGTGAGATAAAGAAATGGCAGGCTCATCTAAAACCACCGTTCTTCAATCAGCTTAATTATTGGAACTGTGCTTTTCATGTGCTTCATGACTATTTCTATTTCTCAATTGGTTACAAACTTGGGAGCAAACAAAAGGGCCCTAAAACTTATCTCACTTTTGTCATAGTTCTCATGTCCCGGATCATCCTAATTCTAGGCACAAGGCCTTCCTGGCATCTGAGTAGTAAACTCAAGTATGTGTGTGTGGCTTTAGAGGTAATGTGCAAAACAGCTCACTTGGTTTTCTCTAGCTCGGGTAGGAGTTCTGAGTGATTCAGCTCAGCTTAACATAAATCTGTATTGGATGCAGGACCCATACCTAGTGGTGGTCAGGGGATCATTCTCCAGGTGAATTCTGTGTATGTGATTTCCTCAGGGACCTCAATTGTAGGACAAGATAGGGAGGGTCTTATTGTCTCTTTCTCTAGGGAGACAGAATATTGGCAAGAGGTTAAGAGTTTGGTCTTTAGCAGCTGCTCAAGGTTTAAATCCCGGCTCTATCACAGTTGGGGTTTAGGTTTCTGGGGCTAAGCACCCTCTGCTTCCTCCGGTGTTTATATTTGTACAGCATAAACTCAGTGAGATGAGCAACAGGAATCAGAAGATCAGTTTTATTTAGGGTAAAGGTTTAATGAAGGACCTAACTGACTTATGCCTCAGAGGGCAAATGGGTGATTATCCTGCCTTCACCAGAGTTGCAGATAAACAGCTTCCTCTTCTTTCCTTCCCAGCTGAGCCAAAGCAACCTGCCAGCATGGCCTCAGGCAGAGAAGGCAGAGCACAGAGAGGAGACTCGGGAACTGGCCAAGGTCAGACTCTATCCAGCGGACTCCCATAGGGAGACAGAAAGCAACGGGTGAATGTAACCAGCGTGGAGAGCAAGCAAGGCTCGCGGGAGATAATTCCATGCAATTTCACTTTTGTCTTTTGCTGCTTCCTTTAAATCTCTTCAGTGGGAAGAAGCTCTTTCTCTGCCCTCCAGAAAACTCAGGGAAGAAAACTCAGGCAGGTGCATGTGTTTTATGCTCACTCTCAGATAATCAAAGGTCCTATGGTTCCTTTAATTGGCAAACAGTATCAATTTAGTAATTACAATTGTCTGATATAATGTGTTAATTTATACTCTAATTCGAGGGAAGGATTTTCATTTCACCCAGCTGGGGCTGGCATCCTCTAGCCCCTGCCTTTTCAGAAAGCCAAGCACCTTCTCTCTCTATTGCTCATGTCACCCCTCTCTGGCTTCTGTTTTGAGGGGGTCCAGGTAATTAGACGGTGGGAGGAGTCAAGGGGAGAGACAAAAGATGAAGAAGATCCCTACCTCACTGGCAATGTGAACGTGGCTTCACGCTTCGCAGTCTTGGCAGGTTTTCAAACCCACCTCCTTCTATCATGGGTGCTTTTTTGAGTTTCTCCAAATTCCCACTGGAATATTCCACTGCATTTTCCATGATGTGGGCAATGCATCCTTTCTCTAATCATCAGGACTCCCATCAGCCTCTGATTTCTAATGGTCGTTTTATACCAGCTCTCACTGTGGGGCCTCCCATCCTTTTAGATGGTCTTTTCAGGATGTGTCAGGTTGCTCTGTTTCCACATGGTCCACTCCTAGACCACAAGAAAAACTCAAGAATTATGGTTGAATTGTAGCTAACTCCAATTATAGCTGGGCTCTCTTTTCCTGTTCTGTTATTTAGAACTGATGGCTACAGATTCTTGCCTGTGGAGTCCTTAAGCATTTGAAACTCCCAGAATCCTTCTCAAGCTCTCTGAGTGGCTCTGTCGAAGCTGATGTCTCATAATGTGGGGCAAAAAGCTGGGATGGAGGTTGGACTCACAGAGTGGAGTCCTTAAGCATTTGAAACTCCCAGAATCCTTCTCAAGCTCTCTGAGTGGCTCTGTCAAAGCTGATGTCTCATAATGTGGGGCAAAAAGCTGGGATGGAGGTTGGACTCACAGAACTCTGTCAGCTACCTAACAGTTTTCTTTGGGAGGGAAAAAAATCTCTTTGGATCATGACAACCTTGGTCACCTTATATACTCGATATGGGAAAGACTCCTCCATTCGATATTCTCATTACTTTCAGCCACCTACTTTGAGTTACTTATAAGGATCCCTGCCTTATCATCCCCTTTGTTGCCTGGCAAAAATGTTCCATTTAACATCCAGTTCTATGAAATTGTTCCATTTGTGGGCAGAAAACTAAGAGAAAAGGAAGAAAGGAGGCATTGATTTTCTTTTGAAGCACCCAAAGGCAATGTGGACAAGCATGCTTCTCTCTCCTTTTGCCAAGGGAGGAGAGAAGAAAGGTGAAGAGGGAAGGTGGAAGCTTTCTCCTCACTACTTCTGGGCAGAGACTCCATCCTAGGTAGAAAAATGTAGAAAGAAAAGGGTACCAGGCAGTTGGCCAAGCTGTTGGTTTTCCATCCAGCAGCCATTTTTTCTCTTTCTTTCTAACAAACTTGATTTTGATGGGGGCAGCAATAAACCCAGTTCAGAAAATTTTAAAAACATACAAACCAACAGACAAATCTGCATTTCTTAGACATCTTTGCATATAGGGTGGTCAGTGAAATCCAAGTGGCATTTGGTGCCTGTGGCTTCTGGAAAGGTCCTTGCAAGAAGAGTCAACTCAGCCATTGGCTCTTTGCTCTTCCCTCCTTTCAGCCTGGAGTACTATCTTGTCCCTAGAGTTGGAGTAGCCACCTTGCAACAGACACAATAACCAAAAGAATCGTGGAGACCTCCAGCTGACGTTCCTGAGCTGTGAACACCTGCTTCCAGACTTCTTGTTATAGAGGAAAACTGTAAACCCTCATTTGTTCAAGTAAGTATTTTTAGGTCTCTGTTATGGACCTTATTCTTAAATTATGTACTAGCTATGGGACTTTCAGCAGGTTTATAATCTCTTTAGGCCTCAGTACCCTTATTTTTAATTTAGAGCTCTTACCAGTGCCATCTCAGAAATATTGTGAAGATTTAAAAAAATATTATGCATAGAGACTAATTAGCATAGTTTCTGGTGTACTGTGGTGAAGAAGTGGTGAATAAATTTAAGATCATTTTCTGTCACCGTATACATATGGAGATTCCTTAAATTCAATTTAGGCTTTAAATCAAAAAAATATAGTCTGTGGCTGAGAGAAGTGGGGTGTCTTAAGAAATCACTGCAACTACCTTACAGTTTTCCTGATTAACTCTGATTTCTAAAATTTGGAAAAAAAATGAAGATGTACCCAGGTAATAAACTTTGAAGTCAGACAAATCATCTTCAGATAATTCTGTATAACAAAAGAGGGATATGAAAGGAACTCACATCTTAAACTTTTAAAATTGTAGGGATTATTTGAATTCATTCTAATTCAAGGAGATTTGTCGTTTTCCTATTCACTTTTGTAATTACAGATGTGATCTGTCAAAATTTCATTTATAACTAAAAGTCTCATCTTCCAGCAAATGTACACGGCCACAGATGGTAACTGCCTTGGTTGTGGCCACACAGACAAAAATATATGCATGTGGGTGCATGTTCTTAGTTTGAAATGAGATCGCATGTCTATTAAAACTTAACACAAGGTACCTCTCAGACAGGGCTTTGAAAGCAAAGGAAGACAGTGGCTTTTTGTTAACCCTTCATGATCACTGATCAACAGCTTCAGCCAATGCTAGTTTTATTCCCAGATTTAATCTTTCCTTTTTATTTTTTTAAAACTCAAATCGTTATCTGGCTTCAGATTCTTTCAGAAGTTCTACCATGGAAACTTCAGGTCCAGGAGTTTATATTTTATATCATATTGTAGTCAAAAGCTTTTTCAGGCTTGCTTCTTCAGAGTTCCTTCTATGATTTTTTTTTTTTTTTTTTTTTTTTAAGGACAGAGAGCTAATATATGACTGTGAGGTATTGAGATAAATTACAAGGTTCTATTTTCTTTCAACTGGTTCTTGAGTGAGATGGATTTGTTCTTTGGAAAATATACAGCATAAATCAATATCACTAATACTGTGCAAGTTCTAAGGGATTGACACAATTTAGTTTCTACAGAGATAAGATTTTATATATATATATATATTAAAAAGTTTTAGTGAATAGTGACTAATGGGAAAGGGCAGTTAAATGGTCACCTGTGTTTGTAGATCTTTTCCAGTGAAACCCATCCCAAGCACACATGCAGAAGAAGTAAACTGTG
>NW_007734236.1:4120-5760 GCF_000696425.1 Galeopterus variegatus | reverse complement strand
ATGGATTTGTTCTTTGGAAAATATACAGCATAAATCAATATCACTAATACTGTGCAAGTTCACAGTGGCTTTGATGCTCCAGTATTCTAAAGAATTCTAAGGGATTGACACAATTTAGTTTCTACAGAGATAAGATTTTATATATATATATATTATTAAAAAGTTTTAGTGAATAGTGACTAATGGGAAAGGGCAGTTATTTAAATGGTCACCTGCGTTTGTAGATCTTTTCCAGTGAAACCCATCCCAAGCACACATGCAGAAGAAGTAAACTGTGAGCCGTGCCTTATAAGTATGAATCATGGTAGTTCAAAAAGTTGATCAAAAAACAGAATTGAAAGATACTATGAATCTTTCTGTTAACTTTTTGCAGTACCCTCGTACTATACTCCCAGTACTTTTAAGAAACAATATTTTATTTTACTGCAAGTGATTTATTTGCTTTTTGTTTGTTTTATTTTGCTTATGTGTAAAAAGTTCCCAGCATCTCCTTTTAAGCTCATTTTAAATTTTCCACTTTTTACCAACTGCATGTTAACATCTCACGTACATGGTAAGTTTTCATTTTCATTCTCTCGGTTCTTTTCTGCTTCCAGCGAGCTTCACCCTTCTGACAAGTTCATCTCCTGACAACTTTCCACACTCCAGGACTTAATAATTTCTGCTCTCCCGGAAGGGAAGTAAAAGGCAGATGTTTTTCATCCTTAAAACCATAATTCCCTTCATTTTCTGTTTAGGAACCTCATATTATTTATCACTTGCAGTTGATGTTAAACATTCCAAACCACATCCCAACATTAAGCAAAAGTTATATCATCTTCGTCTCTGTGATCTCTCTTTGCCCTTTCTGGTATGCTCCGGCTCTAAAAAATATTCCTTAATCTGTTTTGAGAATCTGATGAAAGTTACAGCTTCTTTCATATTTACAAACACAGCATACAGTTTCAGGAGGCTCGCAGGCCCCTCAGGCCCATTCATGAACCAAATGTGGCAAACACCTGCTCTAATCTATCAATTTCTGTTTTACGGATGCTGCATAATACATAGTTTCTCTAGTGTTATTTGTTTTATGTCACCAGCCTTTACTGTCCACTCCGCCACCTTCTTTACCACATCCTTTTCTTAAAGAGGCTTTTTTATTTTCAACTTCCATTTCTGGTGTTTTCACCCAGAATCCCTTTAATTCTGGGCATACTCTTGCCCTATTGACTTCCTATAAGTGAAATGTAAAATAGATAAACCCTCATCAGCTGGGATGGGTTGAATGCCTTGTATATGCTAAGTGTCCTGGGGTGTGCAAAACTGAATCTGAAAAGACTTTACCTTTAATAATTACATGGATGCTAATTGATAATATAAATATTGTTAATGACTAATATTAACTGAAGACATTTTATTTCCCAATAACTATGCTAAATACATTATTACCATGCCTCATCCTTTTTTCTTTTTCCTTTATATTTTTTTCTCCTTCTCCTCCTCCATTTTCATCTTTTTCTACTGGTAAGGTACCCTAAGTTGAAAGAGGTTAGGTATCTTACTCATGGTCACAGCTAGAAAACTGGCAAAGCATGGCTTCAAACCCAGGTTTCTCTGACTTCAGAGCAGTCACTTCTAATGTCGTGACACATCTTAGATAG
>NW_007734236.1:0-3164 GCF_000696425.1 Galeopterus variegatus | reverse complement strand
TTTTAAAAAGAAAAGGGGCATAATCAGAACTGTGCTTTTAGAAGATGACTCTGACTGGCTGGGATCAGAAAGACTTGCAATGGGTAGAGACTGGAGATAATGTGCTCATTCTTTTGACATATCCATTAGGTTAACACAGAAATAAGAACCTTTTCTCTGGGGAAAGGCTCTGTTAGTGGGAGACCTCTATAACTAATACTAAGAGTAATTGAAGGCTGAAATTACTCAGACTGCTCACTGAGTTCTGTCCTTTTGTCTAACAGTAGTTTGCACATTAACCCATGTTCGGTTTTTCTTCCTCCTCCTTTATTTTGTATCCTCTCTAGGACCCTCCTCACTGCTGCATTTTTGATGAAGTTTCTTTTCTGCTGGTCTTAATGCTCACTGCCTTCGTCCTCTTCCTATGGCTCCAGGTCTAGGATTGCTGATACATGTTTTCCCTGCTCTTAGAGACAATAATATGCTTATCTGTTGATTATCATCATTGTAACCTGCTGAGCCCTAGCTGAGATCAGTCTACCTTCCTCCATATTTTCACCATTGTATTTCATTTCTCCTTTCTATGTTACAGATTTCCTTATGAACTGAAGGACAGCTTGGCACCCTGGCCTTCGCCTGAGCCTTCGTGTGTAAGGGCAGGAATTCTGAGACAAAGCCTGTGTGGGTAGGTGCAGGAGTTTGTGCCTACTGGCAACTGTGTTAGGATGAAAGCAGTACCCGTCCTAGCCAGGAGTGAGAGGAGTTGATGGATCCCAAAGCAGAATTCTGTTAGGAATCAGGCAGATCTGGGGCAGAGAGAAAACAAGATCTGCAGGATGAGTGAGTATGTGTGCATGGGTAATGAGAAAGAAGAAATAAAAGAATGAAAAAGAAAAGATAATAATAACAACACCACAACAAGCACAGATAGGTCCTGAATCATTTCCCAGGAGAGCTGTGATTTGTGCATGGCTTCTGGTTGGTTGATGGGTGAGGCTTGCTTGAAGTTACAGTGTTGGGATCATCCACCTCATTCCATTTGCTGTATGTTCCCTTCTCTTTCCTCTTCTGTTGGATTTGGGCACACTGCTGATCATGTGGTTAGAACACTACACTTGGCATTATCTGAAGGTCTCGTCATATATTCTGAAGTATCACAGGGTACACATCCTCTTTGCAGACCCAGAAAAAAAGTTGTCATTTTCTGGATCTGGATTTTCCTTATCCAGAGGCACCGTGGTTGTCTCTATGATTTCTAGAAGGGTTTGCTGTTGCTCTTCTGGTCAAACTTGATTTTTATGGAAAGCTTTATTGTGCTGTTGTTACCAATTATTTCTTCTTTCTTTTTCTTTCTTTTTTAAATAATTTTTTTGGATGATATGGTACAAGACTTGGACAACTACCTGGAAATCTCTTTCTTTCATGCAATGGGAATTCATTGAAGGGTTTTGAAGAGTAGACTGCCATGAAATTGTAGTGTCGTAAGTGAACACATAATTCTCTAAGATGTTTTGTGCTTTATTTGTTCACCGAGTTCCAGTATCTTAATTCTCATGTCAGGTAGAGGCAAAAAGGCAGATATACTAAACAGTAGCTTAAGGTCCATAAGGTAGGAAATAGTATTAAATGGAAACAGTAATTCTTTCTCAGACTACAGTGATCAAAAATGTTCAGAAACTAGGTGATTTACCCATTTTCCTTGTAAAAGAATCAATGAATCTGTTATATGCATCAAATAAGGGATAAATTACTTGAACTTGATGAACCAATAGCTTTCCAGGAAAATGTAGACAACTTCTTTTCCCAGCGTATTTCTTGAGTGCCTGCCTTTTCTCAAGACAGCAATCTTAGTATTTCATCAGCCTGAATATGACATTAATGAGAATATGTTGGGCCTCACTGGATGAAGTGAGAGCTGCATGTCTGAAAGGACAAGGGGGATACTCCCTGACATCTTTTATATCCAAACAAAGATGTTTTCTTGGTAGTCACGGCTCTGATTTGGCCTAAAAGCATAAAACAGAAAGTTGAGAATTACGACTTATGTGGAATATCGACATATTTTAATTTTGTGATGCCATAGTTAAAATATTATGCTATTTCTATTTCCTGATAACATAGACCATGTAGCCTGCAATTTATTTTTAAAAAATTAACACTTATTTGTACATGTCTTTGGGGTACAGTGTGTTGTTTCAATACATGCAATACAAGACTGTATTTTGATTCACTTAGGGTAGATAGCATAGCTATAATAACCTGAAAAACAGTTTCACTGAAAGTGTAAATTCCACTTTGAGTAGATTATGTAGAGAATATTTACTGTTATTAACAATTATTAATTATTAATAATAATAATTATGGTATAGTAGTTATACTTTAAGGAAAACACAAATATTGTGAACCTGCTATAGATAACCATATGTAAATTAGGTTTTAAACTCAAATAATTTGAGCACTATGACTTCCAAAATCCCTAAAATCAAGATTGCTTTTATCTTTGATTTTGTTGATTGTCAAATAAGTATATTTTAATGGCTAATACTAATCATAATAATAATAACTGTGAGAATAATAATACTAAGAAGATGAAAAAGTAAAAAAACCCAGAATGTATCCTACCGATTAAAAAAATTCAGGAGTATCAGTGATACAATACCCATGAGAAGATTTTTCAATTGGAATTATTCACAAAAAAATGTGATGTCATCTATAAACATTGATTATGTTTTTCTTTGATTTTGTTGATTGTCAAATGTTAGCAATTAATATAGATTAGAAGACTTTTAAATTTTAGTTTATTAATTAAACAGACATTTAAATAAATTGATTGTATAATGATTAGTGAATATTAGTCTTGGATAAACAACGAAACAATGTGCTTTTGATTGGTGTGTTCATTAATTTTCTCCAGCTCCACAATAATCCTGAATGATAATAATTTAAGAAACATATCACTGATACTTCTGAATTTTTTAAATTAGTAGGAGACATTATTCTACTTCTTCTTTCTCATCTTGTTACTATTATTATTCTTGCAGTTATTGTTGCTATTATTAGTTATTATAATTATTTTATTTAGACCAAATAATTAAAACTTTTATTTTATTTTATTTTTTTATTTTTATTTTTATTTTGTCAATATACGATGTAGTTAGTTATTGTGTCCCATCACCGAAACCTCC
>NW_007734235.1:187428-188386 GCF_000696425.1 Galeopterus variegatus | reverse complement strand
CCCCCAAAACTCATGTTGCAATTTAATTGCCACTGTAACAGTGTTGAGAGGTGGGACCTTTAAGAGGTGATTAAGTCACGAGGGCTCTACCTTCATGAATGGATTAATGCCACCATCTTGGGAGTGGGTTAGTTATTGTGGGTGTGGGCTCCTGACGAAAGGACTAGTCCAGCCCCCATCTTCTCTCTGTCTCGGGCGCTTGCTCAACATCTGATGCTTCCACCATGAGACGACCCTCACCAAATGCCAGTGCCATGCTCTTGAACTTCCCAGCCTTCAGAACCATGAGCCATACAACACTGTATTGCCTACAAAGCACTAGTCTGTGGTGTTCTGTTATAGCAGCGGAATACAAAGGAAGACAGGTAATGCACCTAACTTCTCTGTTTCTAACTTGCTTCCTCTACAAATAATGACAATAATAACTACATTGATATGAACCATGCATGTTAACAGAGTGGTCCCTGGGCATCTGCTTGTTATTGTAAGTGTTGGGAGGGGACAAGATTGGAGAGGAGCAAGGGATGAGAAAAAACATGAGATGGGGTAGACGGAGGATGGAGAGCCAGCACGTGGGTAATTTGTGTCTGGTTGAGAAACCTGAAGACAAGGAATTGAAGCAAAACTGTGAGACGTGGAAGATGAGTTTTCTCCCTGGAAGCAGCAGCTTGTATAGCAGGTGGAAAGGGCTTGCCACATGAAATTCAAAATGAGACACAGCCAGTGGAAATTTTAAATTGCAAGGATAACAAAAGCCGTTGTGTCAATATCCAGGTAGAAAGAGAGAAGCTACACCAAAGCAAACAAAAATCCTGCTGGCCCCCAATTTTTCCTCTGCCATGTTTAATGCCCAGAGAAAGTGGGGCCATTTCTGCCAGTGGTTTAGGAGGTGTGTTGATGGGTTTCCATGGTAGCAAACCAGGGGCTAGGACTTTCCAGATCCCGCAGCCAGTCCTGC
>NW_007734235.1:180074-186491 GCF_000696425.1 Galeopterus variegatus | reverse complement strand
ATGGGTTTCCATGGTAGCAAACCAGGGGCTAGGACTTTCCAGATCCCGCAGCCAGTCCTGCGCTATGCAGGGTCCCATCGGGGTGGTGTGCGCAAGAAGCAGGAGCTGAAGGGGGGCGAGTGGTGGTCCCAGGACATGTGTCTCTAAGAACTGGAGTAGAGAATCCCCCATTTCTTGTTCTTTGGACCCACGGTGTCTGGATCTGCTGAGAAAGGGGTAGTGAGCGTGGGTAGTGGAGACCTGGCCAGCCCTGTGCTGAGGGGCAACTCGGCTAGGTGGGCTTCCCACCTGGAGTCAGGGAGTGCAGGAGAGGGTGATGCACAGGGAGGCTTGACTTCTGAGGCATGGGGACTTCTACAGGTTGAATTGTGCCCTGTAACATTCCTGTGGTGAAGTCCTAATCCCCAGTATCTCAGAATGGGACCTTATTTGGAAATTGGGTTGTTGCAGAAGTAATTGGTTAATATGAGGTCATGCTGACGTAGGATGGCACCCTGATCCAATATGACTGTTGTCCTTATAAAAAGGGGAAAGCTGTACACAGACACACACACAGGGAAGATGCCCTGTGAAGATGAAGGTGGAGATTGGGGCGATGCATCTACAAGCCAAGGGATGCTAATGGTCAGCAGCAAACCACGAGGAGCTGGAGAGACGCCTGGAATGGATTCTCCCTCACAGCCTTGGAAGAAACCAACCCTGGTAACACATTGATCTTGGACTTCTGGCCTCTGGAACTGTGAGGAACTGTCCATTTCTGTGGTTTAAGCCCCCGGTTTATGGTGCTTTCTTGCTGCAACCCCAGGAAATGACTATAGTGACCATCAAAGATGTGGTCCAGTGAATGTCCTGGACTCTGACATCCGAGTCACAGCCTCACTCATAAAGGAACAGGTAATAAGGCCTCTGTGCCACAGGCTGAGTGCTTGTGTCCCCTCAAATTCATATGTTAAGATCCTAACCCCCAAGATGTTGGTGTTAGGAGGTGAGGCCCTTAGGAAGTGATTAGGTCATTGAAGGTGGAACCCTTAAGAATGGGATTAGTGTCCTTACAAAAGGGACTCTAGAGAGCTGCTCTGCCTCTTATACTATGTGAGGACACAGAGAGAAGGCAGCAGTCTTCAACCTGGAAAAGGGCCCTCACCAGAACCAGGCCATGCTATCACTGTGATCTTGCTCTTCCAGCCTTCAGAACTGTGAGAAATGAATCTTTGTTATTTATAAGCCACCCCACTGTATGTTAATTTGTTATAGTAGCCTGAATGAACTAACACACCCTTCCTTTGAACTCTTAGGACTTAAAAGAAAAACTTATAGTCAACCAGGGGGTGTGGTTGTTCCCCAGGGCAGGAACAACTGTGAACCTGTGAATTAGAGGAGGTCTTCAGAAGACCATGTCTCAACACTTCCTTCCTTGTTCATACAGGGAGCACCGAAATGAACAGTGTCCAAAAAAAAAAAAAAAAAAAAAAAAGCCAAAAAACTAATGTAGAGTTGGGAAAGGAGACTTTATTCAAAACGATCATTTCAATAAAGGGAGGGGGCTATTGCAGTAGGGAGAACACTCTGACCATAAGATCTGCAAGTGTCTTAAAGGTCAAGCAGAAATAAACTTCCTTTTATGGGGAAGACCAAACAAGGCCGAAAAAGAACAGAGTGTGGGGGAGCATGTGGTCGAATCAGACAGTTGATTGATCAGGAAATGCCTTTCCTGAGGTCACCTGACTCTAGGGAGGGGGTGTCCAGGAGGAGCTGCCTACTGTCTCAGGCTGAGGGAGGGTCAGACTTCAGGGTCCTGAGGGAGGGAGAGGAGATGAATGAAAGTCTGGTCAAGTCAGTTAACAAGCACTTCATTCTGACTGATCAGTGGGACAAACAGTTCAGATCATCATTATGAGGCACAGAATGGAAATATGGTGAGTGTATGGCCTTTCCTAGATAAACAAGGGAGACTTATCTAAATCATATGGTGTAGTGGGGGTTCTTTGCAGTAAGAAGTTTCCTGGAACACAAAAGTGTGTGGGATTTATAACCTTCACTGTTTTCCAGGAGCTCAGGGCTCAGGCAAAGCTGTAAATAGTTAAGCTGTTGATGGTTGATGGTGATGATGGTGATGATGATGGTGGTGATGGTGGTGATGGTGATGATGGTGATGATGATGATGGTGACGTTGATGATAGTGATGGTAATGATAATGGTGATGATGGTGGTGATGATGGTGATGGTGGTGATGATGGTGATGGTGATGGTTATGATGATAATGGTGATGATGGTGGTGACAATGATTATGGTGGTGATGATGGTGATGGTGGTGGTGATGGTGATGATGGTGATGATGGTGATGGTGATAATGATGGTGATGGTGGTGACAATGATTATGGTGGTGATGATGGTGATGGTGGTGGTGATGATGGTGATGATGGTGATGATGGTGATGGTGATAATGATGGTGATGGTGGTGACAATGATTATGGTGGTGATGATGGTGATGATGGTGATGATGTTGGTGATGATGGTGATGATGGTGGTGATGGTGATGATGGTGGTGATGATGGTGATGGTGGTGATGATGGTGATGATGATGGTGATGGTTATGATAGTGATGATGGTGGTGATGGTGATGGTGATGGTGGTGATGGTGGTGATGATGTTGGTGATGATGGTGATGGTGATGATGATGGTGGTGATGATAGTGGTGATGGTGGTGATGGTGATGATGATGATGGTGGTGATGGTGGTGATGATGATGGTGATGGTGGTGATGATGATGGTGATGGTGGTGATGATGGTGATGATGGTGGTGATGGTTATGGTGATGGTGATGGTGGTGATGATGATAGTGGTGATGGTGGTGATGGTAATGATGATGGTGATGGTGGTGGTGATGATAGTGGTGATGGTGATGATGGCAATGATGATTATAATGGTGATGGTGATGATGGTCATGGTGATGGTGTTGACAACGATGATGGTGGTGATGACGGTGATAGTGGTGATGGTGATGGTTATAATGATGTTGATGGTGATGATGATGATGGTGATGGTGGTGATGATGATAGTGGTGATGGTGGTGATGGTGATGATGATGGTGATGGTGGTGATGATGATAGTGGTGATGGTGGTGGTGATGATAGTGGTGATAGTGGTGATGGTGATGATGATGGTGATGATGGTGATGATGTTGGTGATGATGGCAATGATGATTATAATGGTGATAGTGATGATGGTCATGGTGATGGTGTTGACAATGATGATGGTGGTGATGACGGTGATAGTGGTGATGGTGATGGTGATAATGATGGTGATGGTGATGATAGTGATGGTAATGATAATGGTGATGATGGTGATGGTGATAATGATGTTGATGGTGATGATGATGATGGTAATAACAATGATGGTGATAATAATGATGGTGGTGATGATGGTGATGTGATGATGATGTGACATTCAGGTAAGCTCTTTACGTATTACTTGAATTACAAGGTAAGTACTGGCATCGAACTTTATAGAACCAAGACACAGGAGGTTCTACCTCCAAGGCCCAAGGTTCTACCACGGCCTATGTTTGCATAAAGGTAAATTTACACCCAGCTGGCCTGGCTTCAGCTCTCATGCTCTTCCTAGTATGCTCCACTGCTCTGAAATGGGTCAAGTGACAGTATTGTTTTGGTTAACTCCAAGGCCATACTGCTCACCAGGCCCCAATTGCAACCTCTATTTTATTTCTTATTAAAGCTCAACAGAGATGGTTCCACAAACATTACCAGATGGCATGACTAAATACCCCAGCTTTGAATAATTTAACTCACTTTTATTAAAACTAAAACCTGTATTAGTTTCCTAAAGGTGCTGTAACAGCTAACCACAAATATGATAGCTTAAAGCAACCAAAGTTATTTCTCTCACAGTTCTGAAGGCTAGAAGTAGGAAATCGAGGAGTTAGCTGGTCCATGTTCTCTCTGGAGGCTGTAGGGGAGGATCCTTCTCTGCCTCTTCCAGTTTCTGGTGTCTCCAGGCATTCTTTGGCTTGTGACTGCATCATTCCAGTCTTTGCCTCCATCTTCATGTGGCCTCCTCTTCTGTGTGTCTGTCTCAAATCTCCTTCTGCATTCCTCTTATAAGGATTTGAAGCTCACCTTAAACCTATGATGAACACTCAGGATCTTGAAATCCTTAGCTTAATTACATCTGCAATGACCATATTTCCAAATACAGTCACATTCACAGGTTCCAGGGGTATGGATGTGTGTCTTTGGGGCTACAGTTCCCAAATGAAGTTGTTGCCTTCTTGGTGGAGTATTTGTCTGCAAAACATTCTCTGGAATGGGTGGACTCCCTCAGTGCTTTCACATGGGAGAGAATGGGAAGCCCAGGATCCAATGGGACCAGGATTCCTCACGTTTCAAAGGGTCAGCAGGTCATGCCATGACCCCTTTCAACTGCAGTACTGAGAGCTGGAAGGAGGAAGCTATGAGGTTTTCCAAGGAAAGTGACAATCCCTCAGTGCTCTGGCCAGCTACAGTGTGGACAGTAGTGATAGTCAAAGAGCAAAGAAGGAAGGAAGAAAACTTGGTTTCTGACTTGCAGGACATTCAGTGTCTTCCAGTTGTCTAGATTCCAGGACTTGTGAACTTAACCCAATTGGGAAACGTCTTCCACCAGGAAGTGGACGAAGCTACTGTGTGCTTTTCTTGAGCCTGATGGGAATCTAGGGTTTTTCCAGACTGTGTGGCTGACAGAGACACACATATTCAGAACTTTCAGAGCTCGAGGAGAGACCAGTGAAGCCACCATGACCCACAGCCATTTCCAGATTTTCCCTTTCATGTGTTGTTGTTCTCTCTAAGGGTTTGTTAGCCTCATTATGTCACTGCATCCCATATATTCCTTTCTTGTTTCTGCTTTCCTTTTGTCGACACACCTGCCCCTTGGCCACAGCAGACAGGTGAGATAGGGAGTGGAGCTGGGAGGCTGGGAAATAAACCAGGGATCACTGATCCCTGGGGTCTCAGTGTCTCCTGTCCATGGAAAGCACTCTCCAATTGAGCCCAAGGATTCCACTGCTGCAGAGATAACTGTTTTGTCCTTGAATGAGTGAATTTTCTTGCAAAACATGGACATGTACCTGACCACAAATCTATGTCTGCACTAGAACCTTGGTCAGCCCATGAGATCCATTGTGCCTGCATACTAGGTGCGATGCATGCACAGGGAAGAAGAAAATGAGAGGAAGGGGGAAGAGTGGACGAGGATGTATGTCTGCTCCACGGTGCTGTGCTGTTGGAGACTAACTCTGCTTCTCTCTTTCTGCTCCACCATCACTTAGTGATCGCTTAGCGTTTGCCCTCAGAGGGTCTCAGTATCCAAGAAGACTGCGGAAACGACAAGCCACCAAGTCTGCATGCCAGGCCTCAAGGAGAAGGAAAAGGACACAATGAGAGTCCCTGCTGATGTCCCCCTTTCTCAAGCCCACCCACAGCTTCCCTTCACCTCTCGTCGGCCAGAACTTAGTCATGGGACCATTCCTGTTCCAGAGCGAACGGAACTTCTCAGCCGGGCACATCAGTGCCATCTATAAAAGTGCTTGTTTTTGTTTGTTTTGTTTTTTATCAAGGATGAAAGTGGTCATCTACCCATCTCTGACCTGGAGGGGCAATAATAGATCAGCAAAGGATTCACAGCAATTCCAATATCAATATCAGATGGAGAAGACCTCATGGCAAAACGCATCACAAGACAGAGCTTGTGGTTTTTTAGAGATAAGAGCCAACCTCATGGATATAGGAAACTTATGACCCACAGATCATTATATAGAAATAGTCAGAAGAGAGTATATTAGAATATACACGGAGAAATTGGTCAGAACGCAATGGTAGCAAAATTAACACATCTGTTTCATTTTTCAGAGTATCAGTAAGATAAAATGCCATAATAAGCCATAAATAATAGTAAGGTAATGTAAGATCTAAGTAGCATTTTTAACTAGGTTCACTCATTCATACACTCAACAACAACAAAATACTGCTATGAGCACCTACTGTGTGCTAGGGCACAACGCTGCAAAATGGAAAATCTCTGGTCCCTACAAAGCCTATGTTCTAGGAAGGGTAACCGGAAAGACATTAAGATATGCATCCTCTAGAGAATATCTCTTCTTTCTGAGAGCTGTGGGAACATTATAAACTTTGATGAACTCTTAAACCCTAAAGGAAACCTCAATCAGGCACAAAAAGCAGAAATTGTTCAGGTTACCTTTGCAAACTACAATGCCATAAAGCTAGAAAATAATAAGATTTTGGAAAGACAGAATGTAAATGCTCTTTTAACTCAATATTAGCACACACACAAAAAAAACAAAAAGAAAGAAAGAAAGAAAAAGAAAGAAAGAAAGAAAGAAAGAAAGAAAGAAAGAAAGAA